>NC_057800.1:4596961-4749312 GCF_018294505.1 Triticum aestivum
GGGATTGTCTCGGCAGGTATTAACAAGTTCCTTTAGAAAAGAAGACTTAAACTCGTCTGAGCGGCACCATATACGGCCGCCAGGCTCCAAAGGAAATTGTCGGACTTGTTTCAAAGGTGAAATTTGATATGATATCCCCCCTTTGACGTGGACAAAAGTTCCAAGTACATGGAATGGATGCCTAGCAAGATTCCACCGGACCTCCCAAATGGGGGAAAGCAAGTCTTTCCGCTTTAAGTTGAGACTGAAGCAGTTGAAATGATTGAGGCAGCGACTGCACAGAGGTTGTCTCACAACGGCTTGTGAGTAGCTTCAACTCACAGTCTTCATCAAGACAGGACCTTGGGGTCATCTCGCTCTCTTCAAGATGGTTTGGCTCACTATCTTCCCTAAAGTTCTGCCTGGCATAAGAGATACGACTCTGAAAGAGAAACAAGAACACAAGTATCAGGTTTCGCAATTATATAAACAAATAAATGGATCTGTTCTGCATAAGGGACATGTTTTTACAACTACTATTTAAAGCTGGTAGTTGTTGCAAACATCCAATCAGATGTAAACACCAAATGCCATTCATAATCGTAACCACATGAAAAGTGGTCAAGATCACGTGTTGGGAAGTCTCGTTTACCTGACTCAGTAATAGCCACAAATTCCAATGCATGATCCTTTACACAATCAGCGATATGTTTGTGTTTGGCCAAGTCACCAAGACCTCCTCTATTCCAAAACATGCCTCTCATGATGAACCATATTTTTTTATTAGAGGCCTTTGCCCTCTTAGATGGGCGCCCTCTTTTCTTCGCTGGGTTACATTTGTTCTTTCGTACCGACGCGACCAGCTCACATAGCATCGTGTCACGTACAGTATCATCCAAGTCTACCTCTATTGTGTCTTTAACCAGATGGGAGAGAAGCTTGCCTTCATTGTTGGCATCAGCTTCCTCATCCTCCTCATCTGACAAAGAGGTTCCACGAACTTCGACAACTTAGGAGAAACCGTAAGCCGGTCGAACTCCACTTGTTTAAGCGTCGTAACAGAAAAATCTACTTCATTCTCGCTACGTCCTAATGAAACTCCAAGGCTAGTAATATTTGAAGATACTTTGGAATTATCAAAACAAAAAAAAGATTGACGAGAAGAGGTACCTTCAAAGTTGAGGTTGCGGGCCGCCACCCGACGCATGGCCTTCACCAGCGAGTCCTCGTCGGTGGCTGTTGTACCATCAGCACCAATGGCGTGCCGACCGCTGCGCCTCAGTGATGGTGGAGTGAGGCCGGCAACATTGGCAGTTCCGGTCTCGAGTTGTGGAATAGACGGGCGCGGCGATGATGAAGAAGACCGTGAGGGTTGCATGTCATCCTCCGGCTCCACAAGTTCCCTAGATGTAGACACCCCTCCCGGCGTCGAAGGCGTAGAGGACAAAGCTCGCAGCTCCGCCATGGCCGACTCATGGTCAGCCTTAACGGACGAGGAGAAGATCACTCCCCGCCTGGAAGGTGAAGCAGGTGCCGGCGACGGTGGCGCCGAAGCTGCGCGCACAGGTACCTCCGCCCGTGCCAACTCCTCATGCTGAGTCCGCTCCTAGGCACCCTCTTCGAGGTGCGGCGGTGCGACCAACTGCGTCGGAGTCGGCGGCTTCGAAGTCTATGGCGCCATCGTCGTCAGTAGAGACGGCGCATTGATCACCGGGGCTGCCATAGAGAACATGCCGAAGGTGTCATGGCCGACGGTGGAGATCCCTGTAGTGACATAGGAACTACCTTGGAATGCATACGTCGATTAGGGTTAGGTGGTGTGACATTGATGAAGATCTTATCCGGTGTTGAAGACCCCACGGAGAGAGGCGAGGCCGAGCTCAACTGCATAGGCACCACTCCACCCGAGGTAGTAGGAACCAAAGAGCCGTTGGACGATGAAGTAGGTTTGGGCCTATTACTTGGATCGTTGTCCCTTGTTGTATCCTCCCCGTCATGTCCTTTGTCGCCCCTGGATCATCTCCGTGCTCCCACACACGAGGCACGAAATCAGCATCAACACGGAAATCTAGTTTCTCCAGGTTGTACCGTAGCTCATACCCCTTCCTTTGAACAACCACATCAGAAGAAAGAAAATCCACTATGCTCCTCTTGAAAGCGTCGAGGTTCAGCACCTACCTGAATACGAACAATTCCTCTTCGATGCAAACAGAGAAGGTCAACATCCAGAGTCTTGCCAATCATCGAGCCAACCGCCCGAAGACCCAAGAAGTGACGGAGAGCATGAGGCACCCCATGCACATGCACCTAGATAGGAAGCAGCTCGAATCGATGTGGTATCTCCTCCGAGCTCCAGGGCTTGAACTCAATAGTAACATTGTGAGACTTGATGAAAACTGCAAACCTAGTCACCCTCTGAAGAACTTCCTCGTTTGGGAAGGACATGAGAAAAGCATCCTGGCCATGCGGTATAGCCTCCCAAGTCCATTGCTGCTGACACTGAGCTATCTTAGCAACCTCTGCCTCCATAATATTGGGACTGATAGAGCCGCCAGAAATTGATACCAATGCTATTGGCGAATCCTTTGGTGAGATATCCGCCCTCAGATATTGTCGGGCATCTGAAAGAAAGCCATATTTTCAGTTCCATATCCGTAAAGCATCAACCCCGGCTTCGGCATTTTGAGAGTAGGACACCGGCGCATGGTCATTGGGTGATTATACTTGTTACAAATGAAACAGTATTGTTGTGTCTCGCAGTCGTCAGAATAGTTTGCAATATTGTAATATTGTCAAATGAAGATCCCAATTACTCCATGTACAGAAGTTTTTGATGTTTGCTATAGAAAAAGAAAGCAACACAATGAGTAAAATGAACATCGGTCCATGAAAGTGCAGAGCTTAAGCTCTATTCAGCAGATGAAAATAGTAGTATGAGCTCTAGGCCGGCTAAAGTAAACATTCGACCTCTCTTGATGAACTCCGGGGTGGGCTCGACGGTCTCGACGGGGTGGGCAGGAGCGCGAGCCTCCGGCGCGCGGTGGCGTCGCGCACCTCCTCGAGGATCTCGGGCACATTGACTAGCCGGCCCGTGGTGGAGGCGAGAGCGGCGCTGCCAAAGGTGATGGCTTTGGCGTCGACGACGGCCACAACCAGGCCGCTCGAGTTGGGGCATCTACGCACGATCTGGCTCACCGCCTGCGCAAACGACTCCTTGGCCACCGTCTCCTGTCGCGCCGTCACAGCCTCGCCCAACGCCACGGGGGTCGGAGCGGCGGTGCCGGGGGGAGGCGGGAAGGCCGCGTAGCCGGCCGCCAGGCCGAGGGCTGGCCACGTTCCTTCCATCGACGCTACGAGGGAGGGGGTGGGCGCGAGCAAGAGACACGGCGGGAGGAAGAAGAAGAAGAAATTTTTGGATTGAAAGAGGGGAGATTCGGGAGGCAGGCAAGGGAGGCAGGGGAGCTGCGCGAGGCAAAAGGGAGTAGCGGAGGAGGCAGCTGCGGCGGCGGCGACGGACGCGCGGGAGAGCAGGGCGGCGCAGGGGAGCTCCGGCATCGATGCGCCTGTGTCAGAGCTGTGGAGCATCGACTGAAGAAGACGAGGAGTGCGGGTTGTGTCGGGAGTTTGGGGAGGAGTTTTCTGTAAAATCGCCTTGGAGACAACTTTTCCTGGACGGAGGGAGTAGTAGACTTATAATCTTCCCTGTAGAATAATTGCTTTTGTAAGCTAAAGAAGTTAGACTGAAATGTAGTAAGCTTATTTGTTGCTCCCAAATGCTTTGACGATTATAGCTGAAATGTAGTTTACACAAATACTTTAACTATCCAGCCCAAATGCGTTGCAAGACCTATGTATGTCTACAAACTGATTATAATTTTTTTGTAGGTTTTGGTCACCCTTCGGTTCAGCTTCTTGCACGTATCCAATGCAAATAGCATATCCAGTAACCTGACCCTTACAAAAAAGTTTAGTTTGTTCATAACTCATTAATTTAATCAGCAAATATTATGGTAATAAATTGCTTTGGTACATGAAGGAACAAAGGAGATTAAACACTAGGTTGTGTGGATGTGGACCAACAAAGATGAATTCATTCCTGTAGTTGATGTGGAGTTCATCAAGTGGTAGCCTAATGTGATTTATTCTCGATATACATGGCAGCTGACTCTTCTATTTCATAGCATAGATATTCTGATGTACACTGCAGTACATTGCTTCTATCAAATTGAAAAACAAACACGTTTTAATAAGAAATAATTCCAGTGACACTAGTAGAAAACAGGGCTTTGGTCCAGGCCGGGTCAGCCCATTAGTCCTGGTTCAGTCCAGAATCAGGACCAATGTGGGCATTGGTCCCGGTTCGTGAGCCCAGGGGGGCGGCCGGGCCACGTGGGCCATTGGTCCCGGTTCATCTGGACCTTTTGGTCCCGGTTGGTTGGATGAACCAGGACCAATGGGCCTCGCTCCTGGCCCACCACCATTGGTCCCGGTTGGTGGCTTGAACCGGGACCACAGGCTCCCCTTTAGTCCCGAATCATGTCACCAACCAGGACCAATGAGGTGCCTATATATAGCCCTCGCTCGCGAGCAGAGCACCCCAGTGCTCTATTTTTCTCTGGCCGAGGGGGAGAGGGCTTGGTGGTGCTCTAGCTTACCTCCTATGCACACAAGGTGTTTGATGGAATGCCCGAGCCACACTACTTAAGCTTTCTCCTCTCCAAGCTCGACCTCCAAGCTCCATTTTCCATAGTATTTGTCTAGGTTTAGCGGTGCGTCACGCCCCGTCCCCGTCTTCACCGCCGTCGATCACCCGTGCCGAGCTCATCGCCGGCACCACCGTGGTGAGCCTCTTGTTTTATCTTCTTTCTGAAAGGAAAAATATTCTTACTTGTATGTTTACATAGATACTTGTATTATTTTCTTACTTTTATCATTGCATCTTATATAGTATGATGGTTTTGGTATCCGCCCCCGTCGGCCCTCCTCCTGTCTATGATTCGGATGTGGTATATATATTATCTTTATAACTATTGGTTCATTTATTGTTTATGAAAATTATGCCGACCAACGTGACATAGATTTTATTTATGTAGGATGTATGTGAATCAGAAATGCCAACCGACCCTATTGTCGACAGGTTAAATTTAGTTGAAGAAGAAAACAATTTGTTGAAGGAAAAAATAAAAAAATTGAGGAGGAGAAGATGATATTGGAGTTGCATGTTGCGGATGTCGTTGATGATCACAAGATCAAGATGGATGCAATGCGCTTGAAGATTAGAAAGATTAGAAAATATGCCATTCATACCGAGGCTTGGTATCATTATGCCGTTGGATCAATTGTTACCTTGGTTGCGATTATGATCGCATTTGTTTTCGCATTGAAATGTTTTACATAGTTTCAATGTATGGTTTAATTAATTAGATGCTCTAGAGAGCTATATGTTGTTAGATGAGAACTATGTATGCACTTTGGTTTTAATGTGATGATGAACTTCTATTAATTTGGACACTTAATTATATATAATGCACGCAGATGAACCAGCAATGGATGTACGGTGACAGACACACCCGCGAGTACATTAAGGGCGTGCATGAGTTTCTCGATGTGGCCGAGGCAAACAAGCAGAATGGTTTTATGTGTTGTCCATGCACTGAATGTGGGAATATGAGGTCTTACTCTAACCGGAAAATCCTTCACTCCCACCTGCTTTACAAGGGTTTCATGCCACACTATAATGTTTGGATGAGGCATGGAGAAATAGGGGTTATGATGGAAGACGGCGAAGAAGAAGAGTACGATGACAACTATGTGCCCCCTGAATACGGTGATGCTGCAACGGGGGGAGCTGGTGAAGATCAAGAGGAACCAGACGATGTGCCCAATGATGCTGCAACGGGTGAAGCTGCTGAAGATCAAGAGGAACCAGACGATGTGCCCAATGATGATGATCTCCGCCGGGTCATTGTCGATGCAAGGACGCAATGCGAAAGTCAAAAGGAGAAGCTGAAGTTCGATCGCATGTTAGAGGATCACAAAAAAGGGTTATACCCCAATTGCGAAGATGGCAACACAAAGCTTGGTACCGTACTGGAATTGCTGCAGTGGAAGGCAGAGAATGCTGTGGCTGACAAAGGATTTGAGAAGCTACTGAAAATATTGAAGAAGAAGCTTCCAAAGGATAACGAATTGCCCGACAGTACATACGCAGCAAAGAAGGTCGTATGCCCTCTAGGATTGGAGGTGGAGAAGATACATGCATGCCCTAATGACTGCATCCTCTACCGCGGTGCATACAAGGATCTGAACGCATGCCCGGTATGGGCGCATTGCGGTATAAGATCAGACGAGATGACCCTGGTGATGTTGACGGCGAGCCCCCAGGAAGAGGGTTCCTGCGAAGGTGATGTGGTATGCTCCTATAATACCACGGTTGAAACGTCTGTTCAAACGAAGAGCATGCCAAGTTGATGCGATGGCACAGTGAGAACCGAAAGAAAGATGGGAAGTTGAGAGCACCCGCTGACGGGTCGCAGTGTAGAAAAATCGAGAGAAAGTACTGGGATGAGTTTGCAAAGGACCCAAGGAATGTATGGTTTGCTTTAAGCGCGGATGGCATTAAACCTTTCGGGGAGCAGAGCAGCAATCACAGCACCTGGCCCGTGACTCTATGTATGTATAACCTTCCTCCTTGGATGTGCATGAAGCGGAAGTTCATTATGATGCAGTTCTCATCCAAGGCCCTAAGCAACCCGGCAACGAAATTGATGTGTACCTAAGGCCATTAGTTGAAGAACTTTTACAGCTGTGGAATGGAAACGGTGTACGTACGTGGGATGAGCACAGACAGGAGGAATTTAACCTTAAGGCGTTGCTGTTCGTGACCATCAACGATTGGCCCGCTCTCAGTAACCTTTCAGGATACACAAACAAAGGATACCACGCATGCACGCACTGTTTAGATGACACTGAAAGTATATACCTGGACAAATGCAGGAAGAATGTGTACCTGGGCCATCGTCGATTTCTTCCGACCAACCATCAATGTCGAAAGAAAGGCAAGCATTTTAAAGGCGAGGCAGATCACCGGAAGAAGCCCGCCATGCGCACCGGTGATCACGTGCTTGCTATGGTCAATGATTTACACTACGTAATCTTTGGAAAGGGTCCCGGTGGACTAGCTGTTCCGAATGACGCTGAGGGACACGCACCCATGTGGAAGAAGAAATCTATATTTTGGGACCTACCCTACTGGAAAGACCTAGAGGTCCGCTCCTCAATCGACATGATACACGTGACGAAGAACCTTTGCATGAACCTGCTAGGCTTCTTGGGCGTGTATGGGAAGACAAAAGATACACCTGAGGCACGGGAGGACCTGCAACGTTTGCACGAAAAAGACGGCATGCCTCCGAAGCAGTATAAAGGTCCTGCCAGCTGCGCTCTTACGAAAGAAGAGAAAGAAATCTTCTTTGAATGCCTGCTCAGTATGAAGGTCACGACTGGCTTCTCGTCGAATATAAAGGGAATAATAAATATGCCAGAGAAAAAGTTTCAGAACCTAAAGTCTCATGACTGCCACGTGATTATGACGCAACTGCTTCCGGTTGCATTGAGGGGGCTTCTACCGGAAAACGTCCGATTAGCCATTGTGAAGCTATGTGCATTCCTCAATGCAATCTCTCAAAGGTGATTGATCCAGAAATCGTACCAAGGCTAAGGAGTGATGTGGCGCAATGTCTTGTCAGTTTCGAGCTGGTGTTCCCACCATCCTTCTTCAATATCATGACGCACGTCCTAGTTCATTTAGTCGACGAGATTGTCATCCTGGGGCCCGTATTTCTACACAATATGTTCCCCTTTGAGAGGTTCATGGGAGTCCTAAAGAAATATGTCCGTAACCGCGCTAGGCCAGAAGGAAGCATCTCCATGGGCCATCAAACAGAGGATGTTATCGGGTTTTGTGTTGACTTCATTCCTGGCCTTAAGAAGATAGGTCTCCCTAAATCGCGGTATGAGGGGAGACTGACTGGAAAAGGCACTCTTGGAAGAGACTCAATAATATGCAGGGACGGATATTCTTCGTCTCAAGCAAACTACACAGTTCTACAGAACTCTACCTTGGTGACCCCGTATGTCGATGAACACAAGAGCAGTCTGCGCTCCAAAACCCGGAGCAGTGCGACGACTGGATTACATGTGAACACATCAGGACTTTAGCAGTTGGTTGGAAACACGTCTCAGAGGTGACAACACTGTTTGTGATGAGTTGTAGCTTGTTTGTCTCAAGGGACCATCTTTGACTGTAATTGACTTACAAAGGATACGAGATAAATGGGAATAATATTTTACACGATCACCCAAGATGCAAAAGGAAGCACCAACCAAAACAGTGGTGTCCGCTTTGATGCAGCAACCGAGAGCAGAAAGGACACAATATTATGGTTACATAGTGGACATATGGGAACTTGACTACGGACCTGATTTTAAAGGTCCCTTTGTTTAAGTGCAAATGGGTCAATCTGTTAGGCGGCGGGGTACAGGTAGACCCACAGTACGAAATGATAACAGTGATCTGAGAAATCTTGGGTACACTGACGAACCGTTCGTCCTAGCCAATGATGTGGCACAGGTTATCTATGTGAAGGACATGTCTACCATACAAGAAAAAGAAAAGATAAGGAAGAGAATACATCATACGATGAGCCAAAGCGCCACATAGTTTCTTTCAGGAAAAAGGGACATCCTGGGAGTGGACGGCAAGACAGACATGTCATAAGATTATGAAAAGTTTCATGAAATTCCTCCCTTCAATGTCAAGCCTGACCCAAGGATCCTGATAAACAATGAAGATTATCCATGGTTGTGGCGCAATAAGCAAAATACACAAGCGAAGAAAAAGTGTAGACTTCCTCCCGGAACTATTATGATGATACCATGCCAACTTTGTAACACACGAACATGCTACCATTGTCCGTTTTGTACATGCACATGCTATGTGGGTGAAATTATGATACCATGCCAACTTTCAACTTTTTCAGAGTTCATTTGAAATGCTTTCATGTCTTATGGTTCAGCCCTCGTAATACCATGACCATTAGTCCCTGGCCCATGCCAACTTTCAACTTTCAACTTTCTAAAACTAATGGCACTAACAGAAACTAATGGCACTAAGAGTTTAGTCCCACCTCGCCAACCGAAGGGGGCTCACACTGGTTTATAATCCCTTCCCTCTCTGCCTTGTTGAGCTCCTCTCAAAGTGAAAATAGATGGCCTAATAGAGAAAAGTTTAACCTAAATTCATAGTGATTTTCTCTGAAATTCATAGAAATTTACTAGGAATTTAGGTTGAATTTTCTCTATAAGCGCATCTATTCTCATTTTTAGCAAGTTAATCACAAACTTGTGATTCAAACAATTTTCAAAGAATTCAAATTTTAACTATTCAAATTTGAAAACTAATGGCACTAACAGAAAGTTTATAATTTTTCTAAAACTAATGTCACTAACAGAAAGTTTATAATTTTGCTAACCTAAAAGCAAACAGAATTAAAAATTAAAGGAAAAAACAAAAGAAAATAAATAATGCAAAAAAAAAAAACAGGAACAAACTATTTTTATAGTAAAGTTAATCACAAAATAAAATAAATAAAGCAACAAAGAAAACAAAAAAACAAAAAAAGTGTTTTCAAATTTGAAAACTAATGGCACTAACAGAAAGTTTATAATTTTTTCTAAAACTAAAAGCAAAAAGAATAAAAAATAAAGCCAAAAACAAAAGAAAATAAATAATGCAGAAAACAAAACAAAAAAACTGGAAAATAGCAACAATAAGTATTTTGTTGTAAGTAGAAACAAAATAAAATAAATAAAGCAACAAAGAAAACAAAAAAAACAAAAAAAGTGTTTTCAAATTTTAAAACTAATGGCATTAACAAAACTTTTATAATTTTTTTGAAACTAAAAGCATAAAGAATTAAAAAATAAAGCAAAAAATAAAAGAAAATAAATAAAGCAACAAAAAACAAAAAAATGCCACCTACTAGGCCCCCACGGCCTGAATACGACTAGAAACCCATCCAAGGGCCAGGATTCAGGGCCCGCAGGAGGCCCAGTAGGCCCACAGGCATAGCAGTGACAATTAGGCCCGTAAGCCTGCAATGGAGAGGAGCTCGAGAGGGGTGCGGCAGTGGGGCTTATAAACCACTGCGCACCCCTCTCAACTAGCAAGGTGGGACTAAACTTTCGACGCAGCAGCCGCACAAGGCCTTTGGTCCCGGTTGGTGGCACCAACCGGGACTAAAGGGGGCCATTGGTCACGGTTCGTGGCACAAACCGTGACCAATGCCCCCTTTAGTCCCGGTTGGTGCCACCAACCGAGACCAAAGGCCGCCGCTTCCCGCCCTTTGGGCTGCTGAAAAGAGGCGTTTGGTCTCGGTTGGTGGCACCAACCGGGACTAAAGGGGGGCATTGGTCACGGTTTGGTGCCACGAACCGTGACCAATGCTCCGTCTATATAAGCCACACTTGTGAAAATTTTGGTTCAGTTTCTTCGATCCCGCCCCGACGACGCCGCCAGGCTGCCCATGCTCGCCGTCGCCGCCCCGAGGTCGCTGTCGCCGTCACCGCCCGCTCCTCGTCGCCGCCGCTGCCCGCTCCTCGAGCCCGCGCCGCCCTCGAGCCCTTGCCGCCCTCAAGCCCGCGCCGCCCCGAAGCCCGCGCCGTCCCTCGAGCTCGCCGTCGTCCCCAAGCCCGCGCCGTCCCTCGAGCTCACGCCGCCCCTCGAGCTCGCTGTCGTCCCCCAAGCCCGAGCCGCCCCCGATCTCGCCGTCGTCCCCGAGCCCTCCTCCCAGAGCCCGTGCCGCCCTCGCCGATGCCCTCGCCGCCGCCCTCGCCGATGCCCTCGCCGTCGCCCTCGCCAGTCAACCTCGCTGCTGTGAGCCGCCGCCACCTGTTTATCATTTTTTTATTTTTTTGTACGTATATATAATGTATATACGTATGTGGCTATATGTATGTATAGATGTTCATATATGTGTATTATTTTTTTGTTCAGAGCATTTTTTGTTCATATATGTAATATTTTGTTTATGTGTATTATTTTTTTGTTCATAGCATTTTTTTGTTCATATTTTTTTCATAGCATTATTTCCATGTATATATGTATGTGGCTATGTATGTATAGATGGATAGCATTTTTTCCATGTATTCATGTCATTGTCGATATACCCCCTCCCAGTTAACTTCGACAGGAGGGGGGGTCGATATAAACCTCCCCGATAACTTCGACATGAGGGGGGGTCGATATACCCCCTCCCTGATAACTTCGACATGAGGGGGGGTCGAGAACTAGTTTAGGGGGTCGAGGGTTGAGAACTAGTTTAGGGGGTCGAGGGAAGAAGGGGAAGAAGAGGGAGAAGAAGAGGGAGAAGAAGAGGAGAGGTAGAAGAGGAAGTCCTCTCCTCTATTCTTTCTTCTCTTCTTTTTTCTTCTTCTTCCTATATGTATTAGTTATTTTTATTTAGGTTGTTAATTAGTAGATATTAATTTTGTTCATATATGTATGGATGCATGTGATATGTATGTATGTATGCATGTATTGGGTATGTCGTTGTCGATATACCCCCTACCCGATAACTTCGACATGAGGGGGTCGAGAGGGGGTCTAGGGTCGTCGAGGGTTCGAGGGGTCGAGGGGTCCAGGGTTGTCAAGGGTTCGAGGGGTCGAGGATCGTCGAGGGGTCGAGAGAGGTTTCCTAGTGTCAAAGTATTGAAGAAATCCATGGCTTCATCATTAGCCGGAAGTAACCAGGGCATGACGAAGTCCTCCAAAGTTATTTTGGAATGGTGTCCCGGATAGGATAATTTGCCTTTTTGTATGAATTTCAGCAAAGGCCTTCCAAATAATGATATTTGGAAGGTTCTTGCTGAACTTTGTACCAAAAAGCGAATTATCTTATTTGGGACTCCGTTCCAAAATAACTTTGGAGAGCTTCGTACCATCATGCACCTGTTACTGTCGCCTAATGATGAAGACATGGTTTTGTTGAATTCTTTGACACTAGGCAACCTCCCGACCCCTCGAACATGAGAGGAAGAAGAGGATAAAAAAAGAAGAGGAAGAACAAAAAAAAGAGGAGAAGAAAGAATAGAGGAGTTCTTCTCCTCTTTTTTTTCTTCTTCTTCCTCTTTATTTTATCGGGAACGAGGGACGTCGAGGGTCGCCGAGCGGTAGAGGAGAAACCCTAAATAGAAAGTATCGTCGGTGTGAGATACATGTACCGTCGGTGTCGGACACTACATCCACGTCCCACAAGTGGCGCGGGCTTCGACGCCCACGTCACTTGTGGGACGTGGATATAGTGTCCGACACCGACGGCCACATGTATCTCACACCCACGATACTTGCTATTTAGAGGGTCAAAGTCAGGGTCGCCGAACGATAGAGGAAACCCTAAATAGAAAGTATCGTCGGTGTGAGATACATGTGGCCACATGTATCTCACACCAACGATACTTGCTATTTAGGGTTTCCTCTACCGTTCGGCGACCCTGACACTCGACGACCCTGACACTCGACGATCCCCTTTTTTCTTCTTCTTCTCTTCTTCTCTTTTTTTTCTTCTTCTTCCTCTTTATTTTATCGGAAACGAGGGTCGTCGAGGGTCAGGGTCGCCGAACAATAGAGGAAACCCTAAATAGAAAGTATCGTCGGTGTGAGATACATGTGGCCGTCGGTGTCGGACACTACATCCACGTCCCACAAGTGGCGCGGGCTTCGACACCCACGTCACTTGTGGGACGTGGATGTGGTGTCCGACACCGACGGCCACATGTATCTCACACCCACGATACTTGCTATTTAGGGTTTCCTCTATCGCTCGGTGACCCTCGACGACCCTCGTTCCCGATAAAAAAAAGAGGAAGAAGAAGAAAAAAGAGGAGAAGAAAGAATAGAGGAGTTCTTACTCCTCTATTCTTTCTTCTCCTCTTTTTTTTCTTCTTCCTCTTCTTTTTTTATCCTTGAAGCGTTGTCGAGGCCACCCCAAACCCTAGAGAAGCAGCGTCGAGGCCACCCCAAACCCTAGAGAAGCAGCATCGAGGCCACTAATTAACATTAGTTCTACGTTTTTGCCACTAATATATCCATCTGTTATGTTTGAATAATAATCCTCACGAAGAAGCTAAAACTCAGCAAAATACTGACGAAGACCCTGCTGAAGAGCATGCAAATCAGCAAGCTCCTTTCAAAGGTTTGAGCAAAAAGTCTCCACTGTCCATCTACAAAAAACTATATTGAGAGTTATTAATAACTTAACATCTATCGTTGACAACATAATTAAATATGTCTACAAATAAAACTACCTGCCACTTTTTATATATTTCTTTATAAAAAACATTAAAAATGTTTGCACACTATCTTATTTTTAATTCAAAAACAGTTTAACTTACCCAATAAATCTTGAACTATCATTGATGATATTCCTCCAATTATGAAATATCACCTGCAGAGTGCATTTTTGTCTCAGAAAATGCTTCACCCTAACTTCACTACCCCAGCTGCACTCATAACCATAATTAATATTTTCTTCCATCCCCTGATTAGCTCAATCGGTAACAATAGTAATAACCTATCTTAACCCAAGAAAATAAAACTAAAAATCCCCTTATGCATAATCATGGAAGATATATATTTTAAATGTGTATCAACTATTTTTGGACAAAAAGAACATCCTTTTTTGTTACCTGGTCATTATACAGGACACGAAGATGGTGATATTCAAAGCGCAGAAACAGGCAGCATGTCTCCTCATTCATCAGAAAAGGACACAGAACAAAACATGAGGAACAAACCACCTGCGAAAGAAATGATAACTTACACCAGGCTCAACAAGAATAATCATCTAAAAACAAGCAAAAAAAGAGGAAATCATATACAAGCACTGTTTTTACTCCTGGAGCAAAAAGGCAAAAGCAAAAGGACAATGCGGAAAACATCATCGACACTAGTACCTTGCAACATCAGCCACTACCTCTAATGGTACTCCTGCCAACAGCACCAACCGCCATGAAGAAACAAGGTGAACGCAAGAAGAAATACAAACGACGAAGGGTAGAAAAAGAACAAGACGATACCAACAGCAAAGGTTCAGATACCAATGATGACGACGATGACAGGGAACATGATGCAGATTTCATTCCTACAGACGGCGATGATGCCTAAGAGCATGACACCGACGCAGAACATGACGACGATGTAAAAACACACTTATGTACTAATTTTGAATACCAGTATTAAGGACTCCGGATCTAATGTTCCTTTCTAACAAAAACCTTTCTTTTTGTCTTCTGAAACAGAACAAATCAGGACAGAAGGACAGAAAGAGGAGAAAGACATGCGGAAAAGAATTGGCAGCACCAACAGTTGACGAAGAACACCAAGAAACAGACGAAGAGAAATGCCAAATCAAGGCAAGGGCAGCATTCGCTCATGTCAAGAAAGCATGGGGTTTACTTAAAGACCGTCACAGGCAAGATATTAGGACGGCAGGATTTGGCAGCATAGAGAACTGCAAAATAACGGGCTCCATCTATAGACCACTTGCAGCACACATCTACGACAACCTGGACATAGAAAGCATGACAATAACCTTCGGTGATGGTAACGAAGACAAGAAACTCAAGATTACAAAGGAAGCTATACACAAGGTGTTTGGATACCCAAACGGCACGGAAAAGTCAACACCAAGGCCAGCGAAGAGCCTAACTTCAATGAAAAAACTGATGTTAGACCTTGGCTTCAAAAATATAACTTTCAGGCCAAAAGAACTGTTCACAGAGCTAAATGAATTGGTGGAACTAGATGACGAACAGTCAAACAGGAAATCAATTAAAATATTTTTCCTTATTTTTTTCCACAACGTTGTTTGTGGGTCAAGCACCGCTATCTTCGCCCGACAAGCTATAATGGTAGAGGACATGGACTATCCAGAGATGGCAAAGATGGATTTCTGTGAGGTAATCGTCGAATGTATTAAGGAAGGAGCCAAGATATGGCAGAAACACAGAAATTTGCCTCAGGAAGAAAGAACAAAAAGCATGTCAATGGTTTGGCACAGGGGCCAGTAATCATGTACCTCGACTCCCTGCTGCTGCCAACCGACACAAAAGAAATGCGGAAGATTGCAAAGAAAATGGACAAGACCTCATTACCACGACCAAACCATCTCAAAGAGAGTGACCTAGCGAAAATAGCTAGAGCAGACATGAAAAGGGATGGAAAAGCACGACCAGATGACTATGAATTTGGCATAATACAGGTATAGCTATATTGTACATAAATCAGTCCTTCCCTTTTTGAAAATGGTTTCCATTCTAATTAACTACATTCCACCAAAACGAGGCAGACATGGAAAGGAACAGCAGAGAGGATCTTCTATGCCAACACAGCATCAACTTCGTCTTCAATTCGGCAGATAGCAGGAGAACATCGCAAACAACAGCAACACCAGAACACGACCAAACTTCTACCACCCCAGTGGCCTAGCAGGCCCACAGGGCAGCGGCCCAATTTTTTATAGTTTTTTTCTTTTCTGCTTTATTTTCTTCTATTTATTTCTTAGTTTTTTATATAGTTTTTTTCTTTTCTGCTATTTTTTATTTTTTTTATTTATTTTCTTCTATTCATTTATTTTTATATACCATGCCAAGTTGATGGTTAAAAGTTGATGGTCAAAGTCTGGAGTTATAACCAAAGTTTTAAAAAATGAAATGCCGAAGTGCAACTAGTTTTTTCCATAACAGAAGAAGTCCGGAGTTGTAATAAGTTATTAAAAATAAAAAAAGAGGTGCAATGCTCGTTAATTAGCTTCAAGCGTTTCGGAATACTGTAAACTGCACTGCACATAGCTCCATGCAGTCTACCATATTCCTCAAGGCTTGAAGCTAAGCAACATGAGCATTGAGCCTCTTCTTCATCGTCTCTGCACTCAAGGATTATAAACCGCTCCTAGTCCCTCTCTCTTCGCGAGGTGGGACTAAAACACAGCTGACTAAGAAACTGTAGTACTCGTTCATGCCATGAAACCGGTACTAAAGGTGCTTGTTGGGCCCCAGCCTTACCTGACACAACCTCATTAGTACCAGTTCATGGCACGAACCGGTGCTAAAAGTTCGCCACGAACCGGTACTAAAGAGCTCCTCCTGCCTAGCAGTTGGAACCGGTACTAAAGAGCTCCTCCCACCTAGCAGTTGAATGGTGCATACTGAATGCACAAAAAGTCTGGAGTTATAATAAGTTTAAAAAATGAAATGCCTTTGTAACAGATGAGTTTAATTTCGTCAGAAACACGAATACTTCGAAAGAGATTGTCTAGTTTGTAAACGAAGTGCATCTAGTTTTTGCCTTAACGCTCTCTACTTTTTTGAACATGATATGTGGGTGAAATGATGATACCATGCCAAGTTTCAACTTTTTCAGAGTTCGTTTGTAGTGCTTTTCAATTTCCAGGTCATTCAGTTCTCAAAACAAATCATTAAATGCATGAAAAATAGCAAATGAAGGCATAAATGGTTGAAAGTTGATGGCCTCGCTTTGAATGGTGCATACTAAATGCAAAAAATATAAGAGCATTTAGATCATGATCTTATATTTTTTTACAGTCTGAATTGTCAATATGATCTTATACATCAAAAATACTATGATCATCAATGATCTTTTTATGTACAATCTAAATTGTCAATATGAGTCCTCAACGATTTATAAACCGGTGAAGACTCATATTGCGGCCACAAATTCTACACATAGAGTTCAATGAAGACCAAGTGCTTGTGATAGTATGAGAAGTAACATATTTTAGGTGGTAAAAGCCTTGCTAGGGAAATGAGGTGGGACTAAAAACAGCTAGCCATAACCTCATTAGTACCGCTTCATGGTACGAACCGGCACTAAATGGTGATGGTGGGGCATAGCCTGGCCGCAGGCTGACACAGCATCTTTAGTACCGGTTCGTGGCATGAACCGGTACTAAAGGTTCGCCATGAACCGGTACTATTGATCGCCGCCATGAACCAGCACTAATGTACCATTAGTGCCAGCTCAAATTCAAACCGGCACTAATGTGCTTCACATTTGACCCTTTTTCTACTAGTGCTAGCATATGGAGACAATGCCCCAGTACAAAGAAACACCCTTGGGCAGAACGAATTGTTTCCTATAAAGAAGCGTCATCAGGTAGATAAAACCAAAGATGCACGGATGCACAGACAAATGAATCATGGATCCATACCTTTCATATTATGACACCTCTCAAAGCATATTCCTCTGGACTTTCCCTTCCAGCAAGCGGATGAGAAGCATGGGAAGGCGGCTGTAGGGGAGGGGGAAAAGATTTAGGGTTGGAGACGAGGGTACAGGGATGAAGGAGAAAGCAGACGGGCGCGGGCCTCACGACGGCCTGTACGTCGAGCGCGTCCCTCGCGTGGAGCGGTGGTCTTTTCCCTCGCGTGGTGCAGTGCGCTCGCCTGACCCTCGCTGTTTTTTTCCCACGCGCGATCGCGGTGCGGTGGTTTTTCTTTGCGTGGTGCGGTGCACTCGAGCCATCAGTTGTGAATACGAGTCCTTGAGGGTTTATATGTTCAATTCCTGCGGGAAGCCTAAAGTTCAGTACTGGTGAAAAGGTTTCTTCATGCTGCTCCGAGTGTTCTTTTTGCAGTTTTTTAGGGTGGTGTATGAGGCTTCAACGCTTCTTCACAAGATTGTAGAAGGGTCTGAATTTGCTAATGATAGAAATGAAATGATCCCATCAATGTTGGAGGATTCCTCCATATTAACGCTGTTCTTATTGAAGTGAGAATTTTGGATATTTTACATTCATGCCCATGAAGAATTGTAATTCTGAATATATAAATGCATTCTGAAATTATCTATAAATCAATAAATGCAATTGGACTTCTGCTTCTTGAATCGTTGTCATGCAGTGACGGACTGTACCAGTTGGCAGCTTCTTGGTTGTCATACCTTCTTACTTATCACTTCTTGAAAATGTGTTCAAGTGATACATTTCTCACAGTGAATAAAAAGCATATACAAAGGCTTGCATCCAACCAAAAAATTACACAAGACTTACAAGGAACTATTCGTCGAACAAAATGTCACATCATCAACACCAACGAATCAAACGGGCTCTCTTACTGGCACGGTGACATGCCGCGCTTTTTCTGCGCTTGTATAACCATACACTTGTAGTACATGTGTGTACAAGAGCAATGCTTTTTAGAACTCACAGCTGCTTTTGAGAGACCAATAACTGATGGGCAGCACTGGAGTTGCTTAATTAGTAGGCAACTAATTCTAGCGTAATTCATTAGCCACCGGCAAAAAGCAGTGCCAGCCTAACACATGTGCATGCGTCACTTCACTTCACTTTCCATGTGTGTTGACCTTGGCCTCCCTAAACAAGTCTCATGTGACTGTCATCGATGCTAATCTTAGCATCTTTCCTTTTCCATGCATGCAATCCAACAACTAATCTCCTTCACATTGACCCAACCATCTGCCACTATGCATTATGACTCGTTCCACATAGATCAAATTGCCTAATCATATGTGCTTTTTTGGGAGAAAAGTATACAGATCAAAGAGAAGGGTTGTTTTTTTCTTCAAGAGGGTGGTTGATGTACGGACGTGGAGTATTTGCACCCGAGCTCAAATGCTCCTAATGAATAGTAAAATCAGGAAAATAGTACAAAATTCAAAAAATTCTGGTTTTTTGCGTTAACCTTTGACAAATGTTCTATGTGCTTGTAAAATTTATAATGAAAGAATATTCCTGGAAGTCGTGAAAAAAACAAAATTGATACTCCAAAAATGCTAATTTTTAAAGCATTTTGGAGTACTGAATTTTTTTATCATGACTTCCACGGTTGTCATTTCTTGATGAAAATTTTCAAACATAGAAAACTTTTGTCAAAGGTGACCATAAATAAAATTCAGATTTTTTGTGAATTTTTTTCATCTTCTGTCGATTTTACTGTTCACCAAGCTCATTTGAGCTATCAAGCAGAATAACACTTTGGTTGATGTACCTCCAAGCCACGGGATTATGCCCCCCCCCCTCTATGTCAGCCCAAAATCTAGGCCAAGCCTCTCCTAATTGACCTGTCTATTTAAGGCATTTCCTCCATTTTCCATGCAAAAAATGGCATTGCCTCCATTCCATTTCTTGTAAACCGTAAAAAATTAGCGGACGACTCTTTTGATTTTAGTCCACAACCACCCAAACCTAGCCCAACCTCAATCTGATTCATGAGATCCCCTTCTAAACCACAACCCTCCATGCCACGGGAGACACTCGAGCTCCTCCGAGCGGTGCGTAGCTTCACGCACACGATCTCCACCTCATGTCGACGAATGATGAGCCGCTAGCGACTAGAAGCAGCAAGTCATCGTCGTGGGATCCTCTCCCTTCCTCCTTTCCCTCTCAACTCTATTTCTTCTTACCGGGGAACCAACCAGGCCGAAGCAGCTCGCCGCTAACCAAAATCAAGGACCCTCGCCTCCTCACTCCTGGATCATTTCGTTCCTTCCCTCTCTAGCCCTCACTATGAATGTCCCCGAGCAGATGCTCTCTGCCGCCATGCTCGACGGAGCCTCGAGCTTGTCTGCATCGCCTACCTGCGTCCTAGCTTGCTTAATGCATGTGGGCCAGCCGACAGCTTGCCCGCAACAATCCGACTGCCTCTAGCCAAGCAACCTAGCTAGATCTGCTAGCCCATCTAGCAGTCATGCCACCTTGCTCTGCTCCTGTCACCAACCGCCCATTGGTCTCGAAGGTGGGTGCCCCTCCTATATCTCACGTGCATGCATTTTAGCGCCTCTCGCTCGCTTGCTGGCCTCCTGTAACGGGCTTTTGGCACAGTAGTGAGTCTGCTATGCACCGTGTCGTGGTTTTGTCACGGCAGATGTCCTCTTGAAAGGACTTAGTCGTGGAACCATCTCTACGGGTTAGCCTGAAGGGGTTAAAGCAGATAGGGGACGTCAGAGAGTTTATACTAGTTCGGCCCCTTCGATGAAGGTAAAAGCCTACGTCTAGTTGTGATGGAATTGATGGGGTTTCGATGACCAGGGAGCGAATATGCTTCGCCTAAGTCTCGAGTTGTTGTCTATTGTCCTGAACCGCCGCTGGGTCATACCCTTATATACATGGTTTGACGCCCGTCGGTTTACGGAGTCCCGAGACCGGCTCATAAGCGTGTCCGGTTTGGTCTCCACTACTTCTATCTTACAATACAAGTTACATACCAAAAGCCGGTTTACAGCTACAGGCCTTAAACCAGTCCTGGGCCCTGGGCCTTACACAGCATCCTCATTTGTCATCATGGGCTTCAAGCATAACCAACTACTGATGAAGTTAACCCGACCTCTCCTGGCCGGTTTACACTCAATAGTAATATCCCCAACATTAGGCCCCAGATTGATTTCAACAGGTTCATGTCAATCCTTAATAAAAACTTTGTCTTCAACATCTTCTCATAATTTGGTAAACCGCCGTGACGTCATCTTCTCAGATCGTGGTACACCGTCGTGACGTCATTTATTAAAAACTATGTATGACACCTCTTCATTAATGGGTCTCCGACAATCGAGGCAACAGCTCCGCCTCACTTCCAAATTTGCGGCCCCTTGATTTTCGTACCTGACACTTATCCCCTGCTTTTATAAATAGGACCGAGGGGTCATTTTCTTTTCCCCCTTGTGCCTCTTCGCGTCGTCCTCCTTGCGCCGCTCAGCCTCTGGAGCTCCGCCGCCACCGTCGACCGTCGTCTCTGCTCCGACCTTGGCTGCTGCATCACCCTGAACGCACCAGAATACCGCGGCGCCCTTCCGCTTCTTCCTTAGCTCTGGTAAGTTCTCTGCCCTTTCCGCCATAGATCTGTTCTAGGGTTTCAACATTCTCCGGTGTTCATCAGTCGTTCTTTGTTCATACGATGGTTCTTGATAAACTCCTGAATATGTGCTCTGTATAATGGTAGCCTTTAGCCTCTGTTTCCACTTATGCATCTCAAAACAGTAAATCTCATCCGAACCTTCACTCATTGATCCAGTACTGCTTCTTAGATTTTGAATATATTTCCCTTTTCTGATATGCCTTAGATCCAAAACGGCAACATCAACTTGTGAAACCTGTTTTCATTCACTTACACATCTGCAGTCTTAACTCTTCGATGTTTAGACTAGGCGGTTTAACTATCTGCCAAAAATGACAACTCGGTATACACCATTAGTCCCCTTGTTGAACCGCCAAACCCTTTACTAGGGCACTGTTGCATTGTTGAACTCCGGTTTATAGATAGCTGACCCCCATTCAGCAAATATGCATCATCATATAACTGTCCAACGTATTCTTGAACCGGCAGTTATTGTATTGTAGATCTTGCCATGGCCGGACAAGTGTATGAGTGCAACTGGGTCCCTTCTCGAGTGACTGAGGACCAGCTGAACAATCTGGTGAAAACGGGCGCTTTAAGCGAGAAAAACGTCATTCACTGGAGGGTCCCTGGCACAGAATGTCCCCCTACTCCCCAAGAGGGAGAAGTTATTGTTTTTGCTGATCATTTAAGCCGGGGCTTCAACCCTCCCGGTTCAAAGTTTTTCCGGGATGTCTTAGCCAACTTTGAACTGCGCCCACAAGATATCGGTCCTAACTTCGTAACCAATATCTGCCACTTTCAAGTCTGAAGTGAGGTTTACCTTCAGGAGGAACCTTCAGTAGAGCTATTTAGGGACTGCTTTCACCTGAACTGTCGCACAAAATTCAAAGACGGACCCAACAAAGAACTGGGCGGTATGGCGATTCAGAAAAGGAAAGAAGTCACCTTCCCTGATGCCAATCTTCACAGCCACCCCAAAGAATGGAACTAGGCATGGTTTTATTGCAAGGACACCTCTCCTTCTGAAGAAAAGCCCCTGCCGGGTTACCGTCCGGAACGTCTGAGCAATACACACCCTTTTCCTCAAAGGCTGACTGCCAAGGAGAGAAGCAAATATGCTCCTCAACTATCCAAGCTTAGGGCCTTCGTGGCAAACGGGTTGACAGAGGTTGATTTTGCTCGCTGCTGGATATCTTGGAGTGTACTGCCCTTAAGCCAGCGCCCCAGTTTGATGTGCGAGTATACAGGAGATGTAAAGGATGCTCAATGGCACATTGATATCCAGCTTACAAACGATGAAGTTACTGAAGCTGCGAAGAAGATGTTGAATGAACCGGAGGATGTTTGTGCTCAAACCGGCCTACTCCCCTTTTGCGCCATCAACAGACCGCCAGTAGTAAGAATCATACCATCTGCATATCTGAAATTGCTTCTGTCCAAATATTATCTGAAAATGTTATTATTTTTGACAGGCCGATGATCCATTCTGGAACAAGAAACCTTCACAAGATAAATCGGTGAAGCCAACCCGGCAAAAGACCAAATCTGTGAAGAAGCCTGCTAGCAGGAAGAGAACCACTGCATCCTCCAATCCACCGGCTGACGATGATGTGGGTAACCCGGATCTTGAGGTAGAACTTGACTCACTTGGCTTGTTTTTCATATGCCTTATTGATGATGATTATTGCCAAGACGACGCTGAATTCAGTTACGCCGATACTGCAGAGGTAATCGTTCTTTCCTCCGATTCAGACCCTTTGCCTTCACTAAAGACCCGTCGGGCAAACCGGAAAGTTAAATTTCCTCATCCTCTTGCTTACTTGGATCCAAACTTTCCTGTGAAGACACAACAGCACGAAGCTCGCCGCACGACCCGGCACAACGGCCACGTAGCTACCTCCACTAGTTTACCAAACAGTCCGGTTCGAAAACGCCGTTCAGAGGTCTCTAATTGCCTTGTCACTTCATTCCCTAAAGCAGGTTATTTTCGTCAACCTCTTAATCCGTCTGATTCCAATTATCAGGGCACTTCTCATTCCTCCTCTGGTGAGTCGTCAGCTAACAATCTTCCACCTCTCAAAAGGGTCATTGGGTAAGTTGTTCACTTGCCTTATCTTTAACATGTATTTTATACGTTATATTGACCTTCATGCTTGACTTTCTCAGTGCCAAACCCAGACCAGGCAAGAAAGCTCGCCTGAACAAAACGGCAGAGGAAAATACATCTGCTGAACCGGAGAGAATACCAGACCCTGCAGAGGCCAACCTTGATGATGTGCTGAATGACCCACCACCACAAGACCATGACTTTGTTGCTGAACAGGCAGAGGTTGACACCACAGGCCCTGTTGATCAGCCGACCAGCTCTATTTGGACTGATAAACCGGCTAGTCCAGCAAAGAATACTGACAAACCGGCGACCCCAGTACAAACCAGTGAAGAAAAAGATGATGATGTCCTTATTACTGGCTTTGGCCATACTGAACCAAGTAATCCTGTTGCTTTGTCAAGACATACTGCCAAAGAGGAATTCTCTGCGGTTGGCAAAGGCAAATGGAATGCTGATTTGTCAACATATGCTGCTCTGAATGCTCAAGATCTCCATTTTGGCTATCTGAACCGACTGTATACCAGCCGCGATTATGAAGCCGGTATGGTCAATATGATGAAGGAAAAATATGAGGTAACTTCCTATATGCTTCTCTGCTTGTCTTATTTCATAGCTTATCAACTCCAATATCCCCAAGTGATGGTTTAAGATATCGACTTAAACCAGGACTTGTAGTAAGTATTCAATGTGAACCTCAATTGCATCTTTAACCTTGCTGACGTAGCCCCCAAGGGCCGGTTTAACTTTATAAAGATAAACTGGGACTTTATAAAAGAAAATTTCTGTATCAGTAGACTTTGAATAAATAGCCGTTAGCCCCCAAGTGCCAAGTTGAATACTTGTATTGAGCTTGGGACTTTGTAGAAACTGTACAATGAAGAGAAAATATGCATTAGCCCCCAAGTACCAAGGGCATAACTTGTTATGTGGTTGGTACTTCAAATTTGTATTGTCATTTCATCATATAACTATCTCTATGCAGGCTGAGCTGAGCAAGAGAGAAAATCAAACCGCCGACCTGCAGGAAAACCTTAAGTCGCAACAGGCAGAAACCTCCAACGCAAAGGAAGAACTGACCAGCGCTTTGAGCGCTATGGAAAAACTTAAAGAGGGCTTCAACAAAGAGCGGGCGGATTGGACGACTGAGAAATCCGCTTTAGCGCAAAGGGCTGAAAAAGCAGAAGCCGCTCTTAAACCGGTTGTTGATGAATTGACCAGCGTGAAGCGACAGGTTCATGCCATGACTGCAGCTGTATTTGGTAGGTATCCTTGTTTTCTGAATTGAGCAGACCTTGTCATGTAGCTGCCGGTTTACTAACCCTTGCAATGATACAGGAACTCATATTGGCCACTTGGGATCGTATGTGCGGAAGAAGTTAAAAGCTGCCTACACTCTGATAGAGCAACTGTACTCTGGTGCACAACGGATCATCTACACTGCTTCCCACAAAAATTCGTCGCCCACCTTGATCAAAGATACCATTGAAAGGTTATCTATGCTCCCTGCCAGGGTTGAAGAGCTGAAGAAATCTGCTTCTAGAACGGGTGCTTTGACCGCCCTAATCCAGGAAAAAGCATGGGTGCCTGAATTTTATCCTGTTGAAGCGGCCCAAGGCTATCCCAGCTTGAAGGAAGAAGGGACAAAATTTGATGAAGAGGATCTCCGAACCATAAACCGGGAAGTGCGCCCTCTGGCTTGTCAACTGGTTGAAGAGGCGGATCTTTCCCACTATCATTCCAACTATGATGATAAAAACAAGCGGGTTGCTGCACCAATTCCTGAAGCTGAGAATCTTATCCCGCCAATCCGTAAGCACACTTACGCTCCTGACATTGAACCGTCCCTGCTGATAAGTGGTGAAGCTGTATTTCAAGCCTTAACTGGGATCGACTGGGCAACTGTTGATTTCCAGCCACTGGGTAGGGAGGAAGAAGTTGAACCGGCGCGAGATGATCCGCAACCGTCAGGTCAAGCCGGTGACCAAGCGTGAACCGGAGGCCGGTTTAGAATACTACATGCTATGACATGTATTTGATAAAAACAATGATCTTTTTGGGCACTGGAACACCTTGTAATAGGCTAGTTGACATACTTGGTCTGGTATGCCTTCGTGCATATTTATCTTTAACTGATGCCTGTTTGATTTGTAATACCTAAGATATGATATCCGTATTCATCTGTTCAAGCTGTTTCTGCAATCAAGAAGCTTAAAACGCCCTGGCGGTTTACCACTGGGCGGGGCATGATACTCATGTATATAAAACCAAAGATGATAACTTTGGTTAGAACATATAACCAAATATGGAAATATATAATACCTGCCACCGTCAGGCATGGTGTTGGCTGGCCAACCTTGTAGCGGGGCTGATAACCCAAACTTTGGAGGAGAAAACAACTCCTGTTAATATAAGGCCGGTTTACAATGTAAACCGTTCCGGGTTATGATAAACACCCGTTTACTCCATAATAAGATGGCAACATAAAATCGGACCGGGCAGATAGTCTCTGGATTAAGATTTGACCGTGTACCGTCAATTTGCAATTGACAGTCGAACCGGATTAACAATTTAGCTTTGAAAAAGCAACAAAAAATGTTCATTAAAAAAGAGAACATAACGCAAGCAAAGGCAAAAATAAAAACCATTGTAATCGAGGCTTTAAGCCGATCAAGAGGTGTTACCATGATCGGACATGACCAATCCCCCAAAAGGTGTAGCTATGGTTCGAGTCAGCCAGGTCCCCAAATGATGCTGTGGCATTACGCCGATCAAGAGGTGTAGCTATGGTTCGGGTTCGATCATGCCCCGAAGTGATGCTGTGGCTTTGCGCTGATCAAGAGGCGTTGCTATGGTTCGGATACGACCAAGCCCCCAAGTGATGTTGTGGCATTGCGCCTATCAAAAGGTGTCGCTATGGTTCGGATATGACCAAGCCCCCAAGTGATATAATATAAAGCTGTTGAGAAGCTAAATCAAGGGGTAAACCGGATGCCGCTTTAAGAACAGAAGCTCCATGTAACCACACATGATGTAAAAATAACAGAGACCCCGCTTTATATGAGGTTCCGGTTTATTGTATTGATCATAATATATACATTGTCATAATATGTACATAAGCAGAGCCTATAGCTCAAGTATAGTAGGGCCGAAGATGAGCAATATTCCACGGCCGGTTGGTCTCCTCCTCCGACTTACGTGAGTCTTTGCGCTCTCGAACATCGATTAGGTAGTATGACCCGTTGTGTAGATTCTTGCAGACCACAAAAGGTCCTTCCCAAGGTGGGTATAACTTGTGCATATCCGTCTGATCCTGGATGAGCCGAAGCACCAATCTCCTTCTTGAAAGGTTCTGGTTCTAACCCGGCGGCTATGGTAGCGACGCAGATCTTGTTGGTAAATCGCTGAACGGGCGGCCGCTATGTCACGCTCCTCATCTAACAGGTCGAGAGCTTCTTGCCGTGCCTTCTCGTTGTCCGCTTCAACATATGCCGCTACACGGGGTGAGTCATGACAGATGTCACTAGGAAGAACTGCCTCCGCTCCATAAACCATGAAGAACGATGTGTATCCTATGGACCTGTTGGGCATGGTATTGATGCTCCATAACACTCAAGGTAGCTCCTCCACCCAACAACCCGGCGTTCATTGCAAAGGAACGATAAGCTGGGGTTTGATGCCTCTCAAGATCTCTTGATTGGCCCTCTCTGCTTGACCATTAGACTGTGGGTGAGCCACTGATGATACGTCAAGTCGGATATGCTCACGTTGACAGAACTCCTTCATGGCACCCTTGGACAGATTGGTTCCATTGTCAGTGATAATGCTATGTGGAAAGCCAAACCGGAAAATCACCTTTTTGATGAATTGAACCGCCATGGCCGCGTCACACTTGCTAACAGGCTCTTCCTCTACCCACTTTGTGAACTTGTCAACCGCCACCAGAAGGTGGGTCTTCTTGTCGTTGGACCTCTTGAAAGGCCCAACCATATCCAGCCCCCAAGTTGCAAACGGCCAAGTAATTGGAATCATCCTCAATTCTTGAGCCGGTACATGAGCGTGTCTTGAGAACTTCTGACAGCCATCTCAACGTCTGACCAAGTACTCAGCATCAACATGAGCTCTCAACCAATAAAACCCGTGACGATACACTTTGGCCACCAAAGATTTTGAACCGGCGTGATGACCATAGTCTCCTTCATGAATTTCATGCAAAATTTCACAGCCTTCTTCAGGAGACACACAACGCTGGAATGCCCCTGTCACACTGCAATGATGCAACTCTCCATTGATAATAGTCATGGGCTTGGACCACTGGATTATCTGCCTGGCCAGAGTCTCATCCTCTGGCAACTCGCCCCGGTTCATATACGCTAGTTAAGGAACTGTCCAATCTGGGATAACATGAAGGGCTGCCACTAACTGAGCTTCTGGATCAGGAATAGCCAAATCCTCTTCACCAGGGAGCTTGACGGACGGATTATGCAGAACATCCAAGAAGACACTAGGCAGGACCGGTTTACGTTGAGAACCCAGTCGGCTCAAAGCGTCCGCCGCTTCGTTCTTCCGTCGGTCCACATGATCCACCTGATAACCTTTAAAGGGGCCTGCAACAATATCCACCTCACGACGGTATGCTGCCATGAGCGGATCCTTGGAATCCCAAGTGCCAGACACTTGTTGAGCTACCAGGTCCGAGTCACCGAAGCACTTAACTCGGCTTAGATTCATCTCCTTAGCCATCTGAAGACCATGGAGTAAAGCTTTATACTGAGCTGCATTGTTAGTACAAGGGAACATTAAACGGAGAACATAACAAACCTTGTCACCTTGTGGGGAAGTTAATACGACTCCAGCCCCCGAGCCCTCCAATTGCCTGGACCCATCAAAATGAATAGTCCAATAAGTGTGATCCGGCTTCTCTTCAGGTGCTTGCAGTTCTGTCCAATCGTTGATGAAATCCACAAGTGCATGAGACTTGATCGCCGTGCGAGGTATGTATTTCAACCCATGAGGCCCAAGCTCTATAGCCCACTTGGCAATCTGGCCAGTTGCTTCCCTGTTCTGGATTATATCTCCCAAAGGAGCAGAGCTGACCACTGTGATGGGATAACCTTGGAAATACTGCTTAAGCTTCCGGCTTGCCATGAAAACTCCATACACCAACTTCTGCCAATGTGGGTACCTTTGCTTGGACTCAATAAGCACCTCACTGATATAGTAAACCGAACGTTGAACCGGATATTCCTTGCCTACCTCCTTGCGCTCCACCACAATAGCCACACTGACTGCTCGAGCGTTAGCTGCCAGATATAACAACAATGGTTCCTTATCAACCGAAGCAGCAAGAATCGGTGGATTAGCCATGTGTCGTCCTTCTTAAGGACGAGCACCGGATTAGCTAACCATTTAGGATGGAAAACTTCAACGATAAATCCAGCCGCTAAGAGCCTGGCCACTTCCTCTCCAATAGCTTTGCGTCTTTCTTCATTGAACCGACGGAGAAACTGCTTCACCGGTTTATACTTAGGATCAACATTAAGAGTGTGCTCAGTGAGTCCTCTCAGTACACCTGGCATGTCAGAAGGCTTCCATGCAAAGATGATCCGATTCTCACGGATGAACTCGATGAGCGCGCTTTCCTATTTTCGGATCCAAGTTTGCGCTGATGCTGAACTGCTTAGACGAATCGCCAGGTACAAAGTCAACAAGCTTAGTCTCAGCAGCCAATTTAAACTTCAGGGCCGGATCATGCTTTGTAGTTGGCTTCTTCAATGAAGTCATATATGCCGGATCAACATTATCTTTGTAAAATTTTAACTCTTCTGTGGCACAAACCAACTCAGCATAGGCCGCATCACCTTCTTCACACTCCAGAGCGATCTTGCGGCTTCCATGGATGGTTATGGTTCCTTTGTGACCCAACAGGGCGTGATACAGACTTCTGATTTTCACCACTTCAAAGGTCAATGTTTCTGATCTGGAATCGTGATCATCTCCAAAAGCCACCCCCAGATCTATCTTACCAACAAGATACGCTGATTTACCAGGCACTACACCATGGAACACCGTATTGGACGGTTTAAGATTTTCATCGGTTAACCCCATGCGACGGAAGGTTTCATAGTAAAGGATATTGATACTACCTCCTCCATCCATGAGTACCTTGATGAACTTATAACCTCCCACCTGAGGTGCCACCACCAATGCCAGATGACCCAGATTGTCAACCCGGGGTGGATGATCCTTTCTACTCCATACAATTGGCTGCTCGGACCAGCGCAAGTAATGGGGAACTGCTGGTTCAACGGAGTTCACGGCCCTCTTATGAAGCTTTTAGTCACGCTTGTCTAAACTAGTGGAGAAGACATGATACTGCCTACTGTTTAACTGCTTCGGGTTGCTCTGATAACCCGATTGCTGCTGGTGCTGATTGTAGCCACCCTGACTGCCCTGATTACCTTGATTGTTGTGTCCACCCTGATTACCATTGAATCCTGAACCGGAATTTCCTCCACCATAACCCGGCCCATGAGATCCGGAGCCTGAATCGCCACCTGGTCCGTGATCATACCGGGAAGCATTAGAATTTTTGAACTCTTGCATGATGTAGCAGTCCTTCGAGAGGTTTGTGGCCAGCATCTCCTTCGTCCCATGTTTTGGACAGGGCTGGTTCAACAGGTAAGATAGACGGTCCGGGTTAGGATTAGGCGCTCCGCTGCGATTGGGCGGTTTACCCTTTCGTCGCTGGCCCTTGTCCTATGTGCTGGTGTTGCTGCTCTTTTTTCCCTTCCCTGCCTTATCATCATTAGACTCAGGATTCCTGGTACTATCAGAGTCGGCATACTTCACTAACGCGGCCATGAGGGTCCCCATATCATTGCAATGGCGCTTTAGCCGTCCCAATTTCAACTTCAGAGGTTCAAACCGGCAGTTGCCTTCCAAGGTTAGAACTGCAGTATCGGCATTGATGCGGTCTGACGAATGCAAAATTTTCGAGACCCGGTGCACTCAACGGGTTGTCGACTCTCCTTCCTCCTGGACACAGGCAGCTAAGTCTACTATCAACATAGGCTACCTGCATGTATCCTTAAAATTCTGGATAAACCGGGCTCTCAACTCGGCCCATGAACTGATAGAGTTAGCCGGTAGACTTTTTAACCAAGTACGGGTCGTTCCTTCTAGCATCATGGTGAAATATTTCGCACACGCCGCATCATCCACATCAAGCATCTCCATGGCCACCTCATAGCTTTCCACCCATATTTCTGGAGATAAATTGGAAGTGTAATTCGGCACCTTATGCGGGCCGTTGAAATCCTTGGGCAGGCGCACATTGCGTAATGCTGGGACAAGGCACAGCACCCCCAAAGAACTAGAGGTAACTCCTGGCTCGACTGATGTGGTTGGACGAACCCGAGTAAGCTGACGAGCTTCATATTGCGCTGCTAACTCGGCCTCCCTACGCGCTCGGGCCCGGTCTACCACCTCCTGATCATCACCAGCACCACCTGCCGGGTTGTTGCCACGGGGCGCTTCACGGTTCCATGCGTTTATTGACACGGCTGGTTCATCCATACGCCTGTTGTAACTCCGGCTTGGACGAGGGGTGGAATGAATTCGATCACGGCTGTATGAATACGCTTCCTGTTGAACCAAGGCTATCCGAGGAAGCTCCTTAACCCGGCGCGTCTCAACAGCCATCGGAGAATCACCTTCAATTGGGATGGCCTCCAGTCGTCGAGCGGCAGCAACGAGATTGTCCATTGGAGTAGAATAATGACCCGGCGGCATTGGGACGGGCTGAGACACAATGTTGTTCTGCCGAGGCAGATCCATCAAACGTGGTTGAACCGGCGCACTCGCTCCAGGTGCCTCCGCCCGGTTTTCTACCGGCGGGTTACTGGTCCCCGCTCCTAGGGTGTTAAAGAGGTTCCTAGCATCGTAAACCGGAGGTAGGCGGGACCGGTGCCTCCTCTTCAGGACTTCATGCGATGCGTTTTGATCCAGCATAAGCCGATAAGCCTGTGCGTCCAAAGCGGCCCGCTCCGCAGTCATCCTTACTTCCTTAGCCGCCAAATCGGCCTTGGCCTGGGTGATCTGATCCTTTATCTTTGTAATTTCCACGTTGTGGGCATCCTGATCCGCAGGGTTAGCCTCTTCCATGAGCGTAGCCAACGCATCAAATAGATCAGATAAAACTTGAGCCGGCGGCCGCACAGGGCCTCCTGCCCGACTGCCGTCACCGCTGCTGACCCGGAGATCATTGCTGCTACGGTCGAAGAGTGGATCGCCGCCTGTGTCACTACAAGAAAAAGACACATCCGTGACATTTTGGGCCGAACGAATTTTTTTTCTGTCATACATATGACAATTTTATGACGATAATTGTGACAAAACCCGGTATCATCATAGATGTGGTGGGCTCCTACTTCTATGACAAAAAATCATGACAGAAAATGGGCTTTTCGTCCTGGGCAGGCAGGAGACGCAGTTGCATGACATTCTTTGGGCCGTCCATGACGGAAAAACCCGTGGTAGAAGCAAGGGGGAGGAAAATTTTGGGGAGTTCCCGGTTACGGTGGGAGGTTGGGGGCCGAGCGATGCGCGTTTCTCTCGTACACGTACGCACGTGGGTGCGAGGCGTTGGCTCTAACTAAACCCGAGCGAGGCGTTGGGCTCTAACTGAACCCGAGCGATTGCACTGCAGGCTGCGCGTTACTGAACCCGAGTGATCGATTGATGGCTGTTAACTGAACCCGATCGAGCGATTCCTTCGCTACTGCTGCTAACTAAAGCCGATCGATGGGATGAACAGTGAGCGTTGCGGGGGGGGGGGGGGGTTGGATGAACAGTGAGCGGTGGCGTTGCCTCTGGATGAACATGACCCCGCGGTATGGTGGAGGGCTGGATGAACAGTAGACGGTGGAGGGGTGCCCGTGGACGGCTGGATGAACAGGACCCCGTGGTGTGGAGGGCTGGATGAACAGTAGACGGTGGAGGGCATGATGAACAGTAGCCCGTGGAGGGGTGATTGAACAGGAGCCTGTGGAGAGGGCTGGTTGAACAGTAGCCGGTGGAGTAGCGCGTGGTGGAGGCTGGATGAACAGGAGCCCGTGGATGAACAGTCGCAGGTGGAGGCTGGAGGAGGTCAACGGTGGATGAACAATAGCTCGTGGAGGCTGGAGGGGGTCGACGGTGGAGATGAACAGTATCCTGTGGAGTCCGGTTTTGCGGTACGCCACACCCCTCCCGATGACACTACAAGAAATATGTCAACTTATGACCTTCTGTCAGTGACCCTCGAAGAATTGGTCATAAATTTATGACCATTTTATACCATTTGGTCAAAAGCTGTTCAGGGGGCTTCAAACCCTAAACCATTGCGACCATTTTGGTCGGAAAGGTCGTAATTTCCTTACACGAAATGGTCACAAAGCAATCAGTGCTAGTCCGCTGCCTTATTTCTAGTTGTTAATGACCAATATAGATGGTCATAACCTTGTAGATTGTGGTGGGTTGTGATGACTAGGCGCCATCTCATCAGTTTTGCCTATGTGTCATGTCCATGTGGCAGTTTTTGCCCTAGGTTGTGAAGCAACCTATATTTCTATCATTCCCAAATTTCCCAAAAAAATCTCATAAATTCTTTGGGAACACTTCATCAAATATGTAAAAATCCTTCCTTGCCTAGTTCAAAACTAATTCAACAATATTCATTTTCCTATTATGTTCACAACAACACTTTATGAAGGAAGTGCTATTTATATATTCTTGATTGCCCTACGAATTTTTGGGCACTCTTTCCTATCCAAATCATTACCGCATGACAAAATTCAGCTCCATTTGCCTAGCAAATCTTCTTCTGCAAATTTCCAAAGTTTTTGTCCACCTAGAAGCATTGTGAAGGAAGTACCTTTTTTATATCTCTAAATGACATGAAATTTATACAGTTTCTTCATATGCCCAAATTATCACCCTCCTCCAAATTACAGCTCAGTCAAATCATCTATGTGAGCCCAGGTTCAATTTATATTTTATGGCCAAATTGGCACGTTGCAAAGCAAGTGTTATATAGACCCCTCCTATTACCCTCAAACTTTTCGGGCACTCTTCCATACCCAAATCATTGCCACATGATAATATTCAGCTCAATTTTCCTAGTAAATCTTTCTCGGGAAATTTCCAAAGTTTCTACCTCAAGAGAAGCTTTGTGAAGTAAGTACTAGCTAGGCTTACCCAAATGATCTGAAAATTGACCAGCGCATGACCATACCTAAGTAACTTACCTACACCAATTTTGAGCTCATTTCATTCATCCAATCTCTCTCACTAGTTTTCCCAAGTTTTTGTCCATAGAAGAGCATTGTGAAGGAAGTACTACTTTGGCATTTCCAAATGGTATCAATTTTCTACAATGCTTTCCTATGCTCAAATAACCATCCTCCACAAAATTTCAGCTCAATCCATTCATTATTTTGAGCCCAGCTTCAACATTCATATTTTTGTCCAGCGTGGTACTTTGCAAAGCAAGTACCACCTAGGATCCTCCTTTTGAGCTAAAAATTTGTGAAGACATTCTCCTTGGTAGATGATCATCCTCAGCCAAAACTCACGCCCATTGGCCATGTGCATTTCCCGTACCGCTAATCAAACACTTGGCTGCTAATTCATGTTTGAGCATCGATCGGTCTGCTCGTGAGAATCTTATGTTGTAATTTTCTTCCTAGCACCAACCTGGGGAGTGCCCAACCCACTAGACATGCCTAAGCCGCCAAGAACACATGGCAACATTACGGTCACGCGGTGACCACGCGACGGGCATGCGAGTTTACGCGCTCTAGAGTTGAGGCCCTCGGCCACCGCCCAAACCTCCACGTATCGCCACCAAACCATGTATTTATGATTAAATAGGTCCTTATGTAACTAGAAATGATTTTTGGAAAAAATAAATAGCTAAATATGAGGCAGCTGCAGTTCAAATTTGACCCGCTTCCAACTGAATCGGCGGAAATTTGTCTTTTTCACGAGAGGTGGATCAAAAATTTTTACACCCAACCATTTTGTCAATTGTGCATTAAATATGTCCTAGTATTTTATAAAAATGATTTGGTCCAATTTTGCAACAATTATTGGTAGTTCCTTCACAGAAAAACCTCCTTTCGGGCACTCGAAAAATGGAAAATGGTTTTTTCATCCAACGAAAATGAAAACTTCCTTAGGCAACATTGTTTGTCATTCCAATATGCACCCTTGTGCACAATATGAGATCATTTGAACAAACTATGCCATGAATGTGGCCATAAGATTGATCATTTGGCTTGAAAGCCATTGATCTCCACACGTGATAGCTCGTTTCCGAGAACACTTTTTTAAAATAATTGCCGTATTACAAGTTTGTTATTTTTCCTAGGAACTTGGCCACATATGATGACACAATGCGAAGGTTTCCCAATTTTTTGATTTTTTTTATATTTTTATGCCCGTTTCAAAATGCGGTCAAAACGGCGGGAATGACCGTTCCTAGCTAGTGTTTGAATCTTTGAATTTTTTGGTGTTTCTCTGATTAAATAGATACTTATGTACTTAGAAATGATTTTTGGAAAAAAATAAATAGCAAACTATGACGCAGATGCAGTTCAAATTTGACCCGCTTCTAGCTGAATCGGCAGAAAATTGTCTTTTTCACCAGAGGTGGATCAAAGCTTGTGACACCCAACTATTTGGTCAATTGTGCATTAAATATGGCCTAGTATTTTATAAAATTCATTTGGTCCAAAGTTGCAACAATTATTTGGTAGGTCCTTCACAAAAAAACTCATTTTGGGCACTCTGAAAATGGAAAATGATTTTTTCGTCCAAAATAAATGTAAACTTCCTTATGAAACATTGTTTTCCATTCCAATATGCACCCTTGTGCACAATATGAGATCATTTGAACAAACTATGCCATGAATGTGGCCATAAGACTGATCATTTGTCTTGAAAGCCATTGATCTCCACACGTGATAGCTCGTTTCTAAGAACACTTTTTAAAAATAATTATCGTATTACAAGTTTGTTATTTTTCCTGGGAACTTGGCCACATATAATGACACAATGCGATGGTTTCCCAATTTTTTGAATTTTTTTGAATTTTTTATGCCCGTTTCAAAATGCGGTCAAAACGGCGGGAATGACCGTTCCTAGCTAGAGGTTGAATCATGGAATTTTTTGGGTGTTTCTCTGATTAAATAGATACTTATGTACCTATAAATGATTTTTGGACAAAATAAAGAGCAAACTATAAGGCAGCTACAGTTCAAATTTAACCCGCTTCCAACTGAATCGGCGAAAATTTGTCTTTTTCACGAGAGGAGGATCAAAACTTTTTACACCAAACCATTTGGTCAATTGTGCATTAAATATGTCCTAGTATTTTAGAAAATTGATTTGGTACAATTTTGCAACAATTATTTGGTAGGTCCTTCACAAAACAACCCCCTTTTGGACACTCAAAAAATGGAAAATAGTTTTTTCGTCCAAAGAAAATGAAAACTTCCTTATGAAATATTGTTTGCCATTCCAATATGCACCCTTGTGCACAATATGAGATCATTTGAACAAACTATGCCATGAATGTGGCCATAAGATTGATCATTTGTCTTGAAAGCCATTGATCTCCACATGTGATAGCTCGTTTCCGAGAACACTTTTTTAAAATAATTATCGTATTACAAGTTTGTTATTTCTCCTGGGAACTTGGCCACATATAATGACACAATGCGAAGGTTTCCCAATTTTTTGATTTTTTTTTAATTTTTTATGCCCGTTTCAAAATGCGGTCAAAACGGCGGGAATGACCGTTCCTAGCTAGAGGTTGAATCTTGGAATTTTTTTGGTATTTCTCTAATTAAATAGATACTTATGTACCTAGAAATGATTTTTGGAAAAAATAAAGAGCAAACTATAAGGCAGCTACAGTTCAAATTTGACACGTTTCCAATTAAATCGGTGGAAACCATTCTTCCTAGTGAACTCGACGATTCCTTCCCTGCGCGTTCTGCTCGACGACGATATGACTGATAATCAGAAGGGAGAGGCTCTGCTCTCGAAACTTGACCTCCTCGATTCGATCGATGGGAGAAAAAAAAGGTTACGAGCGGCAGAGCACGCACAAGTCTATCAACGTCAACTCAGCCGCGCTTTGGACCGATCCTACGAATAAGAGGCCAACATGGATTCAGCATTTCGTTTAGTGAATGCGGAGATAAAAGCAGCTGCTATTGATGTGCAATTGGACCACTCGCATCGCTCCTTGACACGAAGGCTAGCATGCTTCCATCAGTACCTCAAAACATTTGCTATTCTTATCTCTAGAAGGGTGCTTCTATTGTTGTAGTGTTTATAGCGAAAGAGGACAAAAGTCCAGCCGGACACCGTATAACTCCGAGACAGAGGAGAGTGGAATTTCGTGTGTAGGGGTGAAATCCGTAGATCTACGAAGGAACGCCAAAAGCGAAGGCAGCTCTCTGGGTCCCTACCGACGCTGGGGTGCGAAAGCATGGGGAGCGAACAGGATTAGATACCCTGGTAGTCCATGCCGTAAACGATGAGTGTTCGCCCTAATTTGTCTTTTTCACCAGAGCTGGATAAAAACTTTTGAAACCTAACCATTTGGTCACAAATATATTATAGGTCCTTCACAAAAAGCCTCATTTTGGGCACTCGATAAATGGAAAATCGATTTTTCATGCAAAGGAAATAAAAACTCCCTTTGTCAATATTGTTTTCAAATCCAAGATGTAAACTTGTGCAAAATATGATATTATTTGAACAAATATTTGATAGGACTTTCACAAAAAAACTCATTTTGAGCATTGAAAAATGAAATGAAATATTTTATCTTGAATCGATCACGACCAATTTATATGGTCAAAGGTCATCAAATGGTTTGCTGCGTTCTGATTGGACCATGAGCATATCACGCGGATCACGCATCAACCACCGTCGGATGCTTCCGGATCCAACGGCCCAAACCCACCCGAGCCGAAACCCTAGGTCTGTCCTCATGGACATTTTCCACCCACCCCCCCGCCTCCTTTCTTTCTCTCCTCGCGCTGCCAATTCCCCTCGCTCACTTCTCCTTCCTCGCTCTTGCGGCATCCCATCGATCCACGGCTAGATCCACCGCCCACCCCGACCCACTACGATCCATCCCCCCTCGTCTCCGCCACCCAGTTGCGCCGCGGCCGCCGTCTGCGGCCCCTCCTCGTCCTCCGCGTAGCCGCCGTTTGCGGCCCCTCATCCCCTCCTCTCTCTCCCGCTCGACTCACTTGCCGTCGCTCCCTCCCACGCTCGATCCCGGCGAGGACGTAGCAGTCTATCCCGACGAGGATGGCGGCGGCGAGGTCGGCGCCGTCGTCGAGCGGCACGCGGCGCTGGCGGCGGGGTCTAGCCAGCGACGCCGAGTTCTGCTGCGGCGCGACGCCGACGCGGTTCGTCATGACCGCCTGCAGTTTCCGCACGCCCAACGACGGCTGCACGGTCACCGTGCCCAGGTCCACGCTCTGTTCCCACAGCTTTTTTTCTCACTCTTGTCCACTGCCGCCGCGTAGAATTTGATGCTTCCATGGGCGTTCCCTCGATTTGATCAGGAGTGCCCTGCCCAAACGGAGGCCGGTGGTGCGGAGGTCGCTTGGAGCCGGAGCCAGCACCGGTGCCATGCCTTCCCAGAGCTCGAGTGGATGCACTTATTGCTGCTTGATCTGTAAGTGTGCTACAATGAAACTGCTGGTGCTCGGGTGCCATGATGAATGATCCTTGGGTGTGTGTTATCTAGTAGGAATACAATGTGAAGTCACGGATTAGCAGTAGAAATTGCTTTATTTTCGTATTTCCATCAGTGTTGTTCTTGTGGATAGAACATTCAGAACTAGACCCTTCCCATGGATATGCATAAGTTTTAGTGTATACTAAACGCTACTACTCTTGTGATAGATATTCATTTCAGGCTGATGCACATCGTTGAGTCACTGTTTCATACTGAAAGTTCACAGTGGGTTCCTGCTTATGACTGTGTCATTAAGGCCTTACATAGTGAAAGTTCACATGACTAACTCATATGCATGATACTTTTTTTACAGAAAGGCAATGGTCTGTAGTGAACTGAAGATAGGAAAAATGATATGTAAATGCACTTTGATCTGCTCAGTAGGAGCAAGATGGAGTCGCTGGAGCAGAGCAGTGGAGTCTGCATTTTGTTCTTCTGTCAGTCAGACATCCACATGTTGTACCGATTCTTAGTTCAGAGATAGGAATGTATAAATGGTTGCCGATCTCTCCATGCATGGAATAGTAGCTTTTTATGTAGGATCCTTTCCGTATAGATGAGTCACAACATTGATTTCTTGATCCATTTGGAAACTAAAAGAAAGTACAGAGAGGACGAACTTGTTGGTAGAACTTCATCATATTCAGCAGACGGAGTCCACGGGTGTAGCATTTTGTCTAGTACACCCAACACCACCTGAGGATCCAATTCACTGTTAGAAAGTTAGAAATTGATATTACAGCTTCCTTATAGTGCAAACCAAAGCTGCTACTCCAACAACCATCAAATGAAACCATGTTTTCTAAAATTAAAGGGTCTGATTGATATTGGTCCTTCTTTTGACAGATATAATATGTATACTGACTTGTTATTTTCTTCTCTAGAAAGCACTACGGCGTCAACTTTGTGGTGGCCGACGCGACGGCCATCGAGCATGATTCTTCGCCAAGAACAACCTCAGCGTGGACATCACGCCGTAGTACATCATGATGGAGCTTGGCTAGATGTACACATATTTTTTTTACAACCTCTGCGTGCATATTTTTTTTACAATGCACCAAAGTTTCTTGTTTCTGTTGTGAAAGTAATGTAAATGGTGTTACATAGTTCTCAATAAAAATGCAAATAACTTGTGAATTTGTCTTCATGTTGTATAAGTCTTGACAAAGTTAATTTGCATAATCCTCGACCTCCTCCTGCAATCTCTCTTTCTCCCTTTCTTCTTTGAATTTCCCGGTGTTGTATAAGTCTGTAAGATTCGGATTTTAAGAGTACTTTCTCCCTGTACTAGTTACTTCTACTATTTATTTTTAGCTGTTTAGTACTACTCTGTAGATCTGTGATACTAGTCTAGTCGCTTGTATAATTTTGTTTAATGGTGTAACCTGAAACATTGAGTAGTACCCTGTTCGCATATGTGTGATTATGTGTGTTCTGTAGTCTCTAGCTCCAGTACATGTGAACTATATGTTGTGGTGTAAATCATTTTCATTCTATCTTATAAACGTGTTTCTTCAATAGCTATTTTTGTTCAAGTCTTGTTGTCATTGATGTTAGCATTTAGTTTGTCTCAAGTAAAAAAAATACTAAAAATACAGTGAAGATAATCTGAACCTCCCTATGTAAAATTTAGTTTGTCTATAATACTACTAGGAGATGGGTGAGGGACTGAAAGGATGATCTGCTTCCATGAATTTATTTGTAAGAATTTTTTCTTGGCTGTGTACAAATCAGCACAAATATGTGAGCCTCGGTTCTGAAAACTAAAGAATTCATATATTGCTAGATAGACTATGATTTAGGATATGCTAAACAGAAAGCTTTATAAGATGGAACTATCAATTCATCATGACTTCAATTTGTCCTTTAATTTAATTTAATTTAATATGGTTAGAACTACCATGGTTTTTTAAGTAGTTGGCGCATTAAGAAACAGTATGCTGGATGTTTGGCCTTGCATTCGTCCTTCCATGAATTCATGCTTGTACATTGCTAGTTATTGATTTTTTTGCAAGTCTTCTTCTTCCTCGATCTTGTGCAGCAGCAACAATTCAAGGTCATGGTCATGGAGCAGCAGCCATATATTTTTCTTCTTATTCCTCCCTGAGATGACATGAGATGAGGTTTGTTTTCCTCAAGGTCAAGGTGCAGCAGCTCGATTTGATTTGATGTGATTGGATTCAGTTTCCTCATGCCTCTCTGTTTGCATTGCAGGCTCTGTTGGTCGGTCTTCAATTCTTCATGCTGCTGCTGCTACTGCTACATGAGGACCCTCTTCAATTCTGCATCCGTTGCGGCCGCCGCAACTTCCACCTCTACCCGGCCGCATTCGCAAGTGTAAGCTCCCCCTCCCTCCGTCCTAGATCTCTAGGTCTGTTGCTGTCATGCGCCATGTTCTTGATGTTGCGCGACCTAATGTGGATGCCACGAACGGCGCTGCTCCTGTGTGCAGATTTGATTCGCCGCATTAGTATGCGGTTGTTGTCTCGTCGTGGTTGCTCAAACTGAGATGTACCCAGTTGATTCGTCATCTCGGGTCATAAATTTTTCTGCATTCCCTGTTGCTGTAGCTTGTTGGATGCATAGTTTGATCTCCCAATGGGAATTATTAGTGAATGGTGATGTCTGTGGTCACGAGAATGGTGATGTAGTAGCTGGTATGCTTGATGCGTGTAAGTCCATCTCTTTACTGTTTTGCTAGAACCATAAATCCTGATGCGCATGATGATCATGGTCTGGTTTGTTAGATCTATTCTGATGGTGCTTAAAATTTGACATGCCTGGATTCTAAAACAAATTTTACAGCATTCTATGTTGTAGCCAAACACTTGCTCTGTATTTTATATTAAAACCATGGTATTGTGTACCTGCCAACTACGAGTAAATTACTGAAGTTTTTAATACTTTGGTTTTTTTGATACTTTGCTGTTCGATTTACTTTTATTTTGTCCCTAAACATTTTGTTCTACAATGTGCAGATGCTGGCATTTCATTCAGGACAAAGAAGTTGGATGAAGCATAGTTTTACCTCATTGAGCTAGTTCTGGGAGTAACGAACTCCTTGTAGCAGAACTTGTACGTGTGCTAGTTCTAGGAGCTGATCCTATTTGTGTGTTATATGATGTAGAAGAACTTGTAGGGCTCCTGTGATAGACTTGGGCTGTATGTGGGTTATCTAATTGTAAACTTGATGCTGATCACATTTTTATGTATGTTATATGATGTAGCAGATTGCTTCCTGCTGTTATTTGAAATATTGTGTCTGTTTTCTGTATTTGCATATTGAAATATGAAAGAACATGACCTTGACAGTAGGGTCCCACAAACTAGAACGTCACATTTGGGACCCACTTACCAGAATTTGACAATTGGCATACATTAAAAAAGAGAAACAAAGGCTATGGCCCAAAGATAAAAAGGCTATAATGTTGGGCTAGGCCCATGAAATCGACCAAAAATTGACACGAAAAAAATATATAGAATGGCTGAATTAATGGGCTAGGCCCATGTAGAAAATCGAATTGGACCGGGCTGAATCTTGTGCCACGTCAGATTGCCACGCTGGATGCCTACGTGGCCTGGGGAGGTTGCTAGTGACCAAAACGCCACAGTAGACGTATTTTGGTCATAAACGTTTGCGACCATTCCAGAAGAAAGGTCGCTATAGTCAGTTTACGACGCCCAGCTGTTGACGCTCAAAATTGGCACAGTCATAAAATTAGCATAGGTTATATCAAGAACAATTCAAACTTATGATTGGAAGTCACCTTGGAATGTCTCTCTTCGAGAAGATCAAGATGGATATCAAGATAGTCTAAAACGGAGCTCAGACTCAAAAGTTATGACAAGTTCAGAGATGCTCATGTTGACACCAGAGTAAAGAAAGGAATAAAACTCAATCAAGACGGCCTCTGGTGGACTCTGTTTCAACATGAAAGTTGTGCGTCTCGTCGAAACGATTGATTTTGATATAAAAATCGTCTTAATCCGAGTTCGTATGCAACTTGTGAAGGCAAAACAAGGTCAGAAACAAAAGCTGCAGAGTCATTTCGGACCGACCGAGTTGATTTGATCGGTGAGACCGAGTTTGTCCGAAAATTTAACAGAGAGTTTGCAATGTTGACTCGGTAGGACCGAAGCAAACTAATCGGTAAGACCGAGATTGATCCAGAAAGTTACAGAAAGTTGACCACGTTCACTCGGTGGGACCGAAGCAAACCAATCGGTGAGACCGAGATTGATCCGGAAATTGCCAAAGATTCCTATCCGAGTTAGGTTAGGGTTTTTGATGTTTTGGACGGAATTTTTAGTCCTTTTCTTGTACGGGAAGTCCAGCCGCCTCTTATATATGTTGGGGGTGACGGCCGATTGAAACAACACACAATCGAACAAATCTATCTACATATTTTACCTTTACTTTTCCTTGTCCCTTGTTCTTCTTCTTCCTCGTTCTTCGTTCGTTCTTCTTCATTGTAGGGCGGCGAACCTCGAGGCTCTAGGGGCGATCAGGTCGACCTAGGGCAGCCCATAGCCGCTACGCGCCCTGACAGGGTCCCTCCCGGGCGTGTGGGGTTTCGGGTCCTCAAAAGCGCCCGCCGGATTGTCTTGCGTACCGCGCTTCCGGCAGGTCTCCTTCGATGTGAGCTGCGGTGCATCACCCCCGGCGTCGAGGGTACACGGTGACGTGTTCGTGTGCGAACACCAGCTTTTGACCTTATGTTTTTGGTCACAAAAATGTCACAAATGGAAATTTGTGACCTTTCAGTGACCAATAGTGGTGGTCATAAGTTGACATATTTCTTGTAGTGTGAACAGGATCCCCGTTTCGACCGTACCGCTCCAACACAAGTCTGTTTCGTCCGTTTTGCGGTACGCCACACCCCTCCCCATCAACAAAACCCCCGTTTCGACCGTAAGAGGTCCGTTTCCTCCGTTTTGCGGTACGCCACACCCCTCCCGATCAACAGGACCCCCGTTTCGACCATAGGAGGTCCGTTTCCTCCGTTTTGCGGCACGCCAGACCCCTCCCGATGAACAGGATCCCGTTTCGAACGTGGCCGGTCGAACACAAGGCCGTTTCCTCCCTTCTGCAGTACGCCAGGCCTCGTTTCCATGGCCTGTTCCGTCCAAGCCCCCCCCCCCCCGATGAACGCGACGCATTCCGTTGCCTCCCCATGAACACGACGCATTCCATTGCCTCCCCATGAACACGACGACGACGCTGTTTCTCCGTTCCGACCCAGCCATGTACACGAGCCCTCGCCGTACGTATGCGCGAGTAGGCGGTCAAGACCCCGCCCGTATGTACACATACGCGGCCGTATTTTCTTTCTTGCACCCTGCCCGCCTCTACTACGACATGTGCGCGCCTCTATATCGACCAGTATATATGTACGTACACGTTCATGACCAGAATGACAACGCTACGCACGCTTTGACCAGGTGGGTCCCGACCGTCATGCACTTCCTTGCATGAGAAGATGTAGCTGGTGGGTCCCAGCAGTCAGGGGGCGGAATACGGTGGCCCGTCCGGTGGGTCCCCGCTGTCAGGTGGAGGAATAATTATTTTGCACGTAATAAGGAGGCACTTCCTTGCTGGGGCCGTGGACCCAGCTGTCAGCCTCTCCACATACAGTCCACGTCTGATGGAAGTCTTTTACAAACTAATTTTGTGTTTGGAGCATTCTTTTATAGTTACTGCCCAGTTTTTATAATTACATCCCATTTATTATTTCTTAAAGCCCATTTTCCTGTTAAGCCTAATGCATCCCTCCTAGGAAAGATTTGCAGCCCAGCGGGGCGGAGAATAAGAAGTTGACCTTGCCTGGGTATTCCTCAAAAAGACGTATAGCTGGGCTAGCCATTTTCATCCTGAAAAAATTAGTATCTAGGCTGGATATCTGGCCTGGGCTAGACGGGCCACAGCCCGCCCAGTTAATACCCTGCTCTCCTCTGAACAACAACAAAATCATCGCCAAGAAAAACTCTGCAGTGCTCACACCTCAAAAACACAAATACTGCTCGAGCTGCTTGGTCCCAGCTATCGGCCGCACCTTGTGCAATCATCTCATTTATATTGACTACATAGGTTGACAATGGTGTTTGACCGTGATGTCAGGAAACCAGGAGAAAGCAAAAAAAATATAGTTGTACATAATAAGGAGGCACTTGCGTACGTACGGCTATGGCCCTAGTGGGTCCCTAGTGTCATCCAGTCAAAATAAAGTCATCTCCTGAATCCTCATGTTCGTTGACGATGGTAACAATGCTCGGCGCCACGGCGAGCGCAACAACTCGAAGTACAACAGAGAGGGCCTCGCGGGCCCTACGGATGGTCTGATACAGCGCCCGCTACTCATTCAGGAAGCCAGGATCATCAGACACCTATGATCACCTTCGAGAAACTGAGACAACATGAAACGGTAAGGCCGCGCTTGGGAGCTCTGGTTTATTTCAAACTTGTATTAACATACAAGTGTAATTTACTCGTCATCGAAAACAACACGCAAAATACAGGCATAATGAAACCGAGGGCCCAAGGTCTGTAAGTAAAACCAGCGGGTTACGCGTGTAATTTGAGAGACCAGTGTATATTTTACGAGCACTGCTATATGGACGACATTTCCAGACAATACATGCATGACGTGTGTATCATGCCATCCATGGGCAAGGCTGAAACAGCAGCTAACGGCTGGGTTAGCAATTGTCCGAGTGTCGTTCAGCGTTTTTATCATGTGTCAAGTACTTCCGATATTTTACTAGGCGAAATCGACCAACCAAGCGCCTTCGCCCGAGACCATCTGCTTTAATTTACAAGCGTCAGTTTTACAAGCGGTTTTGGTTGGAAAACGACGATCCAATCACGGCCTAATATCATGAGTTGGTCGGAAGATCATATGGTTTCACGTCTAACCTACCCGACTTGTCGTATAGGCTATGAATGAAACATCAGACGATGAACTTCTTAAGCACGGAAACAACAGAAGAGGACGATCTTCTTAACAAGCAAATCACCGACATTAGATCGACATGCAAAACAATACGAAGCATTATTCTCAGGAGGCACGGTGAACAGATCGTGATGTCGCATGCCACAACATTCCAAGCTCAACTTTGCAATCAAACACAAGGCCTGACATTACATAGACAATATTCATAACAAACTCTTAACACAGGAATATCTCAGCAGAGTAACTATTTACTTCTAAACTGAACACAGGAATAGGAAAAAACACTCGACGCTGCTCACAACAAGGGCGTCCCACTCAAAAATATCAAATGCATGTATTCTGGCTAACATCAATGAGCAAATTTTGACAAGGTTTTCCAATTCCAATATATTAAACTAACGTCTTCTTGCTAACATCAATGATTAAACTTTGACAAGCTTTTCCCATTCAAAATATGTAATGCCTATGATCGTGGAGTCCTGTCGCTTCTTGCTAACATCGATGATTAAACTTTGACAACCTTTTCCCATTCAAAATATGTAATGCCTATGATCGTGGAGGCACTCCACGTGTTGTTAAATTGCCAATGGTCTCTGCAGACTAGTCATGTCACCGGTGTCTAATAATACACTATCAAGCTTCTCAGTCATTCCTTCTGTAATGTAGCGCAAAGTGGAATGACCAACTGGACCTAGTTGTCGGTGTCAAAACTGGCGGATCTCGGGTAGGGGGTCCCGAACTGTGCGTCTAGGCGGATGGTAACAGGAGACAAGGGACACGATGTTTTTACCCAGGTTTGGGCCCTCTCGATGGAGGTAAAACCCTACTCCTGCTTGATTAATATTGATGATATCGGTAGTACAAGAGTAGATCTACCGTGAGATCAGAGAGGCTAAACCCAAGAAGCTAGCCTATGGTATGAGTGTTGTTATTGTGTCCTACGTACTAACCCTCCGGTTTATATAGACACCGGAGGGGGCTAGGGTTACACAGAGTGGGTTACAAGGAAGGAGATCTACATATCCGTATTGCCAAGCTTGCCTTCCACGCCAAGGATAGTCCCATCCGGACATGGGACGAAGTCTTCAATCTTGTATCTTCATAGTCCAACTGTCCGGCCAAAGGTTATAGTCCGGATGTCCGGATACCCCCTTATCCAGGACTCCCTCAGTAGCCCCTGAACCAGGCTTCAACGACGATGAGTCCGCTGCGCAGATTGTCTTCGGCATTGCAAGGTGGGTTCCTCCTCAGAATACTTCATAGAAGATGTTGAACACGAGGATCGTGTCCGGCTCTGCAAAACAAGTTCCACATACCACCGTAGAGAGAGTAATATTTTCACAAATCTAATCTGCTGACGTACTCTGTAGCATGACATCACACCACAACCGAGCCTTAATTTTTTACTGCCCAACCTCAGCGCGTTTTGCGAGGCGGTTTCCTTAGCACGTCTTTTCGAAGCAGAGATCGTGTCCCCTTATCATGGGGTTCTCATCAATAAGGGCGTGGGTAACCCGATCGTGCCCATTGGGATGTCTCCTCGATCGAAGGTAAGTCCAAAACGATCACATGGAGGGCTCTCGTCTTCCACCTCTTTATAAAGAGACCAAGGCCCTACTTTTTCTCTTGATCTCAATCGAATCCGCCTCCTACCTCGAGTTCCAACACCCGAAGCTTCATATTCAGGCGCTTCGGACCTTCAATCATGTCCGGATCCAACCTCCAAGGTCGATGGATGCCTTCCTCCATCATGGAGGAAGACATAATAAAGCTAAGGGAGGCCTGGTACTTGACCGGCGAAATCCCGCATAGGCTACCGGCTCAAGGGCAGGTTATCCCCACTCCCAAGCCTGGTGAGAGCGTCGTGTTTGTTTCTCACTTCCTCTGAGGGCTAGGCTTAACATGCAAAAGGACTGGACTTCCACGACTTAGCTCCAGAGTCTATCCTCCACATCTCATCGTTCAAAGTCGTGTGCGAAGCTTTCCTCCGTATTACCCCTCACTTCGGATTATGGCTCAAGACCTTCAAGGTGGAGCCGAAGACGGTCGAGGGATGGCAAGCAGAGTGCGGAGGCGCCATAATAAGCAAGAATGCTAACGCCCCATGGCCCAAGGGCTCTTTCCCAGACGAGTCCAGCTTTTGGCAACAAGAGGTTTTATATCACAGCTCCCAGGGGTACCAAGTGGGTGGCCCTGCCTATTTTTCGCTCGGGTCCCCCGCCACAACTAATGTCATGGGTCAGCAAGGGACTAGACCGGGGGCCGGCAAAGGACGTTCCCATATTGCAGAGCCGCATCCGAGACCTCTTGGAGATAGATGTCAGTCTGGTCGTGGTGATGCAGGTTGTGCTAATTCGCCGAGTTCTGCCCTGCAAACGTCGCCCCCTCCACCTGTGGGAATTCAATCCGGAGGGACCGCGAGCTCTTCAACATTTCCTTGGCATGACGCCCGTGGAGATGTACAAATTGTTCTTCGGACCACAAGTAATGTGTCCGGATTCCACTTAGGATGCAGGTCTGAGCTGCAATCGTCCTGATACCTAATAAGTAGCCCTGTGCCCGGACACGCTATCTGTTCCTTTATCGCAACATCGCCTTTAAAAGAGCTGCTTTTGAACAGGAGTGGATAGAGAAGGCGAAGTTAATCAGGTGTCCGGACCCCTTCTAGAGAGCTCACCAGATGTCGTGTTAACCAGGATGCTGGAGGTCGCGCCGTTAGAAGAAAACGAAGGGGGGAACAAGGAAGCTACTGCCTCCATAGAGGAGTGGTCCTGAGGGAGGATCGAAAATTCCTCTCCTCAGGGGAAGAAGAGGACCGCCTCTGAAGACCCGAGACAAGGATCTCAAGCGCGGGGAAGAAGTCTTCGCCAGGGGTCCTGAGCCGGGGGATACCCCGGCCATACTATGCCCTCAAGGGATCAGCCCTCCACCGAGCCGTAAGTAAAAGGTGTTGTAATTATGAGAAGAAATCCTTGCTTCACTTCTGAGGAAAAAACCGAAATTTACCTTGTAGTTCGGATCTTAGCCCTTCTCAGCAGAGCTCGTCTTCGGGTATCTTCTGCCAGAGATGATGGAGAGCGGAACGCCTCCCCCTACCATACCGCCCCATGAGGCGGGCGACCCTGAGGTGTCGTAGCGGAGGGTTTCTCCTGATCCGGAAAGGCCGGAAGGTAGTCATATGGCCACCCAAAGCCCTCCGTGTCCGGCTTCTGGAAGAAGCAATCGAGTGACTCCAGCACCGCCCGGTGCACGGTCGGAGGTACTGAAGGATCTTTTGACAGTACCGCATATTTTAAGATGCGCCCTGTATAGATAGTAGCCCCTGATACTCTAGGTGCTGTCGAAGATGACGGCACGTAGAGGATCATAGTCCCAGGTATAATTTTGCCGCCTTCATATGTAGGTGGCAAAGTGTCCGGCGGCCAGCCAGACTGATAAATTTGCCGAGCTAAAGCGGCAACTTGACGTGGCAGATGCCGACATCGCGCTTGTTAACAAGCGGCTTGACGAGGCACAAGGTATGTAATTTCTCCGGAGACACCTGGTAAGAGGAGCTTGATGCCAGTTTCTTATAACGTGTGTGCTTAACGCAGATGGGGCTGCCGCCATGGAGAACCTTCGGGCAGAGCTTGCCCGAGTGAAAGAAGAAGCTAGGGAAAAAGCATGCGGCTGCCCTAAAGGCGGTTGAGGAGCTAAAAGCTGAACAGGCTGCTCACTGCGGAGCAAGGAGATATGGCCGATATGGCTATGAATTGAAGAACGTTGCTGACCGCTGCAAGCTTCTTGAAAGGAAGACCGGGCGGAGTGGACGGACCTGGAGAAGGCCAAGACAGCAGCCAAGTGCGTCGTTCTGCGATGAGGCAATTGAAGAAGAGCTGCGTCAAGCCGGAGATATCCGGCTGGGTAGCCTTTATGCTGCGGATAAATTCGGAGATCCTTAATATGCTCCGTTGGGACTGGGATGTGGGAGTTCGGCGACGCATATCTGGATTTAGCGGCGAGTGCTGCTGATGCGACGAAACACTTCCGAGATCCAAATGGATCGTGAAGTGGAAAGCTATTCTGGTCACAATTCTCCAGAGCGTCCGCTTCCATTGACTGATCGGTTGGCCCGAATGGGCCGAGTTGAATAGGTATCCGGACTTTCCATTGAGGTATGTCGTGGGTTATCTATGGCCGGAAAGGCCAAAGCCGAACAGTTATTTTAGGTTGGTGCAGCAGTTCCTTGGTGCGGTTGCCATATATCAATGCGATGAAGAGGTCGACATGCTGTGGAGGGTGTGCAGATGGCCCTTGCCCGTGTCAAGACATACTGGGCGAGATGGAGGCTACCGCCGTTGCAGCCCAAGATTCAGACGAAAGCCGAGTACCTGCCGAGCACTACTTTCAAGAAGTCCTGGAAGGCGCTCGTTCAATAGAGACGCAGTGCTCGAAGGATATTATGTTTCGAATAACATGTATTCTTATTGAAAACAATATTTTGCTGAAATGTAGAAGCTTTTTATACTTGTGCCTTGCAAGAATTATAATACCTCCTGTGCGGCCGTTACGTATATGAATATATAACCATGAAAGATGGCGAGTTGTCGGCTTCTCCCCCCACCCATATAATGCGAGGGTGTTCGCAGAAGGCGCATTCTCAAACTTGATCCAACGTCTTGGTCCATTAAGGAGGTGGTAGCGCAGCAAACTAGGCAATCGGACTATAATGCTTTATCACTTTCACTTAGCCATAGGAGTTTGACAGTGGGGGCTACTATATAGCCCCTGGTGGCTCCGCGCTCACCTGAATTCAGGGCGCGTGTGTGCCTAGCCGGGAAACGGCCCTTCGTTTAGGTGGAGGAATCCCAAAGATTCCGCTAGGTCATCGAGTGGTTGACCAGTCTCACGCTATATCATGATAGTCAGTTTTCGGCTTTCTTTACCGAGGTGCTCGCCTGGCTGAACCGGGGCACAATCGCAGTAGTTCTCCTGGTGCCGCCTTAGTCGATAGAGCGGAACATAAGGTAGCAAAACATAGGAGCCGGGCAAACCCAACATTTGACCAAAGACATGATTCGGAGCTGATGCATATAAGGCCAAACTCGCGACGCCGAACACTCCCTAAGGTATTCGGTCTTTGTGATTTTAAATGGGCTAAAGCACCCTTTGTAATAAGCCCCCTGGTGTCCAAGTACATGCATTATTCTGACGTGGCCACATGCCAAGATGCCAGCCTCCTTCTCAGTTGCACTGAGAACCCGTGGGATGTGTATCAATAAGAGACAATGAAAAAGTTTACGCATGGTCTTAATCTGAAAAGAATCCTTGGAACGGGTCCCTGCTACACGTCTACGCCTGTGTCTCCCTTGTGCCGTATCCTGGATGGGTGTAGCATGATGTTCGTCTGTAAAAGAGAGGAACTTGGGTTGAAAAAGTAGTCGTGCGAAATGTATGTTATACTAAGTAAAAAAAGTATGATTCAAGGTGGGAAGAATTGAGCTTTATTGCTGCTTGTTTACATGCGAGGAGCCCCTTGTATAGGGGTGTATAACCATCAAACCTTTAACAATTATATAGTTACGCCGGACTCGTCTAGCCGTGTCCGTGGTCTTAACGGACTGTCGGTGTCAAAACCGGCGATCTCGGGTAGGGGGTCCCGAACTGTGCGTCTAGGCCGGATGGTAACAGGAGACAAGGGACACGATGTTTTTACCCAGGTTCGGGCCCTCTCGATGGAGGTAATACCCTACTCCTTGATTAATATTGATGATATGGGTAGTAGAAGAGTAGATATACCATGAGATCAAGGAGGCTAAACCCTAGAAGCTAGCCTATGGTATGATTGTTGTGTATGGGGTTGATTGCCTACGGACTACAACCCCTCCGGTTTATATAGGACACCGAATAGGGTTAGGGTTACACAGAGTCGGTTACCAATGGTAGGAGATCTTGAATATCCCGCATCGCCAAGCTTGCCTTCCACGCCAAGGAAGTCCCATCCGGACACGGGACGAAGTCTTCAATCTTGTATCTTCATAGTCCAGGAGTCCGGCTGAAGGTATAGTCCGGCTACCCGAACACCCCCTAATCCAGGACTCCCTCAGTAGCCCCTGAACTAGGCTTCAATGACGACGAGTCCGGCGCGTAGATTGTCTTCGGCATTTCAAGGCGGGGTTCCTCCTCCAAGTCCTTCATAGAAGATTGTAAACACCAAGAGTAGTGTCCGGCTCTGCAAAATAAGTTTCCACATATTGCCATAGAGAGAATAATATTAACACAAATCAAATCTGCTGACGTATTCCGAAGTGCGTCATCACACTACGGCCAAGTCCTTTACTCGAATCGTTTTTACTTTTCCACCTCAGCATGTTTTGCGAGGCGGTTTCCTTGGCACGTCTTGTCAAAGCAGAGATTGTGTACCCCCTTTACGGGATTATCATCAATACGGATGTGGGTAATCCAACCGCGACACTTATCACGGCGCTTGGGAGGCAAGCGAGTTTTACTAGGCAGGTGGGGACGCACAACCGCATCCGCCCATATAAGGGGACAAGGATCCACCTTTTTACCTACGCCTTCTTCCTCCTTTGCCTATCCATCTCCTGCGCACTCGAGCTCCAGCGCCCAAGCCCGCACTTCCCACCTCAACCTTCTCCAGTAATGTCCGGAGCAGGAGGTAAGTGGAAGGTCTCCTCCGTCACGGAGGGCGACGTCAAAAAGCTTAGGAAGGCCGGATACTTGTCCAAAGACATTGCGCACCGGCTTCCCGAGAAGGGGCAGCTCCTCCCCACCCCAAGGCCCCATGAGAGGGTAGCACTAGTAGAAAACGGACCATTAGTACCGGTTTGTAAGGGCCTTTAGTGCCGGTTATGGAACCGGCACTAAGGTTTCGGCACTAAAGGCCCCCCCTTTAGTACCGGTTCGGCACGAACCGGCGCTAAAGTGCCACCACGTGGCGTGAGCTCGCGCCCTGGTACGGGGGACCTTTAGTACCGGTTGGTGTTACCAACTGGTACTAAAGGTTTTTTTTTGAAAATTTTGGAAGAAAAATTTGTTTTTTTATTTTTATTTTTTCTGAATTATTTGATGATTTAGTCTCTAATCACCTCTCTTAACTGCTCAAGTGTGGATCACTCATTCCAAATCATCTAACTTCCCGACCGGTCACCCATCCCTCTCACTACTCCAGCCCGAGCACGCTTAACTTTCAGGTTCTATTCTGCTCCGTTTCCGAGCCTGCACTTGTTGTTTTCCTGACAATAGTAAGATGTCAATCCTATTAACCTTCAGGAATTTTGCTTGAGCATGAAGTGACACATTTCACTGTTTGAGTTTGAAACTATTGTTTTAAAAACAATAATTATTTAGTAACACTAATATTTATTGAATAATTAGTTTGACCATTGTTTGACCACAGTTTGACCAGATTTGACCGAAATTGAAATAAATAAAATAATTATTTAGTAACACGAATATTCTAGAATAATTAGTTTGACCATTGTTTGACCATAGTTTGCCCACTGTTTGAATATTTTTCAATTTTTTCCACTCTAGATCTTAAAAGCCCCGTAACTTTTTTCTATTAGGTTTTTGAGGATTTTGCAAATGTTTAACGGGGTAGATGATTTTTCATATAAATTTTTTTTCATCCGAGTTAGTATGCAAAAGTTATGCCCATTTTTACAAATTTCAGAGAGATTTTGCAAATAAAGTCAAAATTCACATTTGCAAATTTTCCCAACAACTAGACCACATATCACATGAGAAACTTATTTTCTTTTATTTTTTTTAAACTGAAAAGGCGATCCAGGGGGGGGGTAGAGTTTGAAAATGGGATTTTTAGTACCGGTTCGTGGCATGAACCGGTACTATAGGTTAGACCCCTTTAGTACCGGTTCGTGGCACGAACCGGTACTACTAAAGGTGATCGTGGGGCCCCGGCCTGACGCCAGCCTGCCACCACCCCTTTAGTGCCGGTTCGTGCCACGAACCGGTACTAAAGGTTCAACACAAACCGGCATTAATGCAAATCCATTCGAACCGGCACTAATGGTACCATTAGTACCGGCTCAAATACAAACCGACACTAATGTGCTTCACGTTTGACCCTTTTTCTACTAGTGTAGTATTCCTTCCCCACTTCCTCCGCGGACTGGGTTTTCCACTTCACCCATTCATCCGGGGGCTCATGTTCTAATACGGCCTGGATTTCCACGATCTGGCCCCGAATTTCATCCTCAACATCTCGGCGTTTATCGTCGTGTGCGAGGCTTTCCTCCGCGTCCGCCCCCATTTCGGCCTCTGGCTAAAGACCTTCAACATCAAGCCCAAGGTGGTGCGCGGCAGCCAGGCGGAGTGCGGAGGCACCATGGCGGGCAAGATTGCCAACGTCCTGTGGTTCGAGGGCTCCTTCGTAGAGACCCTAAAGGGGTGGCAAGCCGAGTGGTTTCACATCACCGAGCCACGCGATCCGAAATGGATCGCAGCCCCCGAGTTCCGATCCGGACCCCCCAGGCAGCTCATGTCCTGGAAAGAGACGGGCCTATCATGGGGTAACGAGGAAGAGGTGACCGGACAGAAGACATGCATCCAGTCCCTGGTAAACAAGCCAATCAGGCTCGTAAATGTAGTCCAGGTCATGCCCGTTCGCCGAATCCTGCCGTGTCAACAACGGGACTTTACTTTGTGGGAGTTCGACTCGGCACAGCACCGAACCCTTAACAAGCTCTTTGGCACGACGTATGAAGACGTCTGGAAGGCGCTAATCAAAGGTGCCGAGGCTCCCGCATCCGCTTTCGAGGACCGCGGATACCGCTCGCAGCGTCACGCTAGCGAGGTAAGCTATTTTCACCTTTTACAGGATGTTAAGTTTTTTCATAGTTTGACTCTATGTGGGATCTAAACTCCCTTACCTTTGACAGGCTTGGCGGGCGATATCCGGACTGATTAACTGTCCGGCTCCGCTGCCCGAAGACCCAGCCCCAGCTCTACTAGCGAAGCTGCTGGTTCCGGCGCCTTATGTGGTGCCGGAGAAGAAGGCCAAGAAGAAGGAGACTACGGGGACTCGAAAGAGTGCCCGCAACATGGTGGTGTCGGACTCATCATCTGACGAGTCCGAGACGCCCTCCTCCCACGAAAACGAGGAGGAGGAAGAAGAAAACTCCCCCCCCCCCCCAGTGAAGGGATGTGACAAGAGGAAGGCCGCCCCAACGGGGGAGGCCGAGGGGTCTAGGAAAAGAAAGACCCCTCCGCCGGACTACGCCCCCAACGCCGAAGAGGGCAAAGAGGAGTGGCTAAACAGGGCCAAGAGTCCGGCGAAATCGTAAGTTTGGATATCAGAATAACTCATGATGTTCCTTTGTTGCACAGCTTTCCCTAATGTCGAACATAATTATGCAGCCCGCCCGGGCCGAACTCAACGAGTCGTCGAGCGGCTCCCTGGATTCATCGGACGTGAACTCAGTTCCGCCCGCTGTGTCCCCCCGCACTGCGGACGACGCCGAAGTGGCGTCGCAACAAGCTCCGGGGCAGGAGGAGGTGGTCCTGGAGGAGCCGCAAGGCGACCTCCCGGACCCCAGGAGTAAAGGGGACAAGACCCCCCAGGGCTCCAAGTCCGGCTTTGTGCCGGACACCGCGCCGGAATCATCAACAGTTCTGGACCGCGGTAGGCGAACTCCTTCCAAGAGGAGCAAGCCTTCTGAGCCGATGGCCTCCGTCCAACCGGAGGTGCCGGACAATCTGCAGGAGGTGCTTGACGGCGCCTACATCGACGAGGAGCATTATACTATTATGAGTACGGTGATCCAGAAGGTTCAGTCCGCCGAGAGCGGACTGACAAAAGCTTGAGCTAGCCTTCTAACAGGCTTCGAGGTAAGTAAAAATATATAAAAATATTACCGCATAGACAGTAGCCCCTGATTCTCTGTTTGGCGTTCGGAAAGAAAATCCGAATAGAGGATCTATTAAATATCGCAGGAGTCTAACTAAAAAGAAGTCAATATATGTATGCAGGCTTCGCTGCTGGCCACCGCCGCACTGACTGCGGAGGTGGCTGCCCTGAAGCAAGGCCTCGAGCGGACCGAGCAAGAGCTCGGTCTTGCCAAACGGCAGCTCGAGGAGAAAGATGGTAAGAGATACCTTATAGAAAAATGCCTATAGAGAGGCGTGATTGCAAAAAATAACAGGATTGCACTGCTTATTATAGGGGCCACGACTGAGGTGGCGACCCTCAAGCAGGCACTGCTTATTATTGGAGCGCACCGAGAGAGAGAAACTTGGGGCTCAGGTCGGCGAGGTGCAGCAAGAGCTTCAGGCTCTCATGAAAAAACATGAGAGTTTGGAGCTTGAGTCAAAGACCCAAGCGTCCGAGCTCACGGCGGCCCTTGAGACTGCCAAGTTTGCCAAGACCGAAGCCCAAAAGGCCCTCCAAGAGTTGGAGGATATGAAGAAGATAGCGGCGGGTAAGGCATTCTTTATGCAAACCAGATGTATAAAAGTAAACTACATGTTACTTACCCGAATCCGGAGCTCTCCAGGGGCATTCGCAGATCTTCCCCGCAGCGTATCCGACGCTGCCGCATTCTAACGAGCTGAAGAGGGCAGCTCGACGGAGAAGGTGTTTTGGTCTCAGTATGCTGAGGCCGGACACCCTGTGCCCTTGAGCGACCAGCTGAAACAGCTGGTCGAGCTCCACAAGGCGGCCGAACAGGCCATGCAGGGCTTCATAGTTCGGCTGTGGCCCGGAGAGGCCCTGCCTGGGAGCTACTTCGGGCTAGTGCGGCGGCTGGTGGAGGCCTGTCCAAGGCTCGAGGTCATCAAGCGCTCCGTCTGCATTGAAGGTGCCCGTCGGGCCCTTGCCCGTGCAAAGGTGCACTGGGGTAAGCTGGACGGTGAGAAGCTTGTGAAGGACGGGCCGCCGCCGGGGAAGGAGCATCGCAAGCCCAAGAACTATTACAAGGATGTTCTTGCGGGTGCCCGCCTTGTGGCGGATGAATGTACCAAGGATATAATTTTTGAATAAACTCGCTCGTTTTTATCCTGTGCGCTGAAAACTTGTTCATGGGCGCTTAAGCAATGCTTATTGAATTTAAAATATTATTTTCTGTGCGGCCATTTATCAAAAAATTGAGAGATGGCCAGTCGTCGGCTTCTGCCCCATGCCACTATTGCTGGGGTGTTTGGGATAAACCTAAGCGCTCTTTTTCCATAGTTGGGTCCTTCGAGGGAGGCGCTCAGCACAATGAACCAGGCAACCGGACTATAATGCTTGAACACTCTCACTTAGCCATAGAACTTTATAATTTTAAATTTCGGCGAAGCCCCTAGTTCGGAAGACCGAGTTCGGGGCGGTATCCACGCCTTGGCCGAACAAATCCGGCTCCTCGCTCGATGCGGCATAAGTCTTTAGGGACTCGAAAAACCTCTCGAACAGCAACCGGTCTCTCGCCTCATCATGACAGTCAGTTTTAGCTTTCTCCACTGAGGTGCTTAACCCAGCTCAACTGGGGCACAATCGCAGTGGTTCTCCTAGTGCTACCTTAGCCAATATAGCGGAACGTAAGGCACCAAAACATAGGAGCCGGGCAAACCCAACTATTGACCCAAATCATGATTCGGAGCCGATGCATATAGTGCTATAAGTTCGGGGTGCCGCACTTGTGAAAGTGTACGGACTTCTCACACCATATTAAAGGGTACTGAAGCCCCTGGCATACTTGCTGTACCACAGTGTATGGGTGCAACATGTCATTAATGAACATATATAAAAGAGAGTAATGCAGAAAATAGACAAAAGCTATGCATTGTTTATATAAAGGCTGCTGTCAGAGCAGAACGATACAAGTGGTATTTATAAGGTAAAGATATTGGACTATTTAACATGTCCTAGCCAGGGGCAGTCCGCGGAATTGTATTCAAAACAAGTATATTGCTCGTAATAGAGACCACCTGGGGGTTCCATAATGCGGCATGGCTTGTCTGCCTCCCTGGATCTTGCATCGTTTGTGTGGCAGTCGAATTGCCGAACAGGTCGTCCGAAGTATGGAGTCCTGAAAGTAAGAAAAAATTAAAAAAAGAATCCGGCAGCCCCTAGTACGTTTTAAGCCGTATTTTGGGCGTGCCGTTATTGTGCCACTTCCCCTGTGCCCATTGTATTTCAAGGGCGTAGTTATGTGCGCGAGGTACTGGTTTGGCTATGTCGCGAAAGCTGGGGTTGGGGCCGCATTGCTACGCTTGCTCAGAGTGTGCCAGGTGGTCCTACTGTGGGTTACTCCGGGCGCGCTTGGCAGTGTCTGGTTTTTTAATGGCCGGACTAGAGAATTGCCTGAGAAGGCTACTTTGTACCTCCGCTGCGAGAGCCGCCGTATGCTCCTCTATACGGAGGGAGCGTTCGGTGTTTCCGTTGACCGTAATTACTCCTCGAGGTCCTAGCATCTTGAGCTTGAGATATGCCTAGTGTGGCACCGCATTGAACTTTGCGAATGCGGTTCGTCCGAGCAGGGTGTGATAGCCACTGCGAAACGGGACTATATCAAAGATTAACTCTTCGCTTCGGAAATTGTCCGGGGATCCAAAGACCACGTCAAGTGTTACTGAGCCTGTACAGTTGGCTTCTACACCTAGTATAACGCCTTTAAAGGTCATTCTTGTGGGCTTAATCCTTGAGGGATCTATGCCCATCTTCCGCACTGCATCCTGATAAAGCAGGTTCAGGCTACTGCCGCCGTCCATGAGGACTCTTGTGAGATGAAATCCATCGATGATTGGGTCGAGAACCAATGTGGCGAAGCCGCCATGATGGATGCTAGTGGTATGGTCCCTTCGATCAAAAGTGATCGGGCAGGAGGACCATGGGTTGAACTTTGGGGCGACTGGCTCCATCGCGTATACGTCCCGTAGCGCACGCTTCCGCTCCCACGTGGGAATGTGGGTTGCGTATATCATGTTCACCATCCGCACTTGTGGGGGAAATCCCTTCTGTCCATTGTTGTTCGGCGGCTTGGGCTCCTCGTCGTCGCTGTGCAGCCCCTTGTCTCTGTTTTCGGCCCTTAACTTGCCTGCCTGCTTGAACACCCAACAATCCCTGTTAGTGTGATTGGCTGGCCTTTCGGGGTGCCATGTATCTGGCACAAGCGATCGAGTATTCGGTCCAAACTGGACCGGCCCTGAGTATTCTTTTTGAATGGCTTTTTCCGCTGACCGGATTTATAGCCTTTGAATCCGGCATTGACTGCCGTGTCTTCATTGCTGTCGCTGTTAACGCGGCGTTTTTGCTTATTCCGACGTGTCCTGCCACTTTTGTCCTTGGTATCCGAATTACCAGGGTTCTTTGATAAGTTGTTACTGCGAGCTAGCCAGCTGTCTTCTCCCGCGCAAAAGCGGGTCATGAGTGTCGTGAGGGCTGCCATGGATTTTGGCTTTTCCTGTCCCAGGTGCCGGGCAAGCCACTCATCGCGGATGTTGTGCTTGAAGGCTGCTAGGGCCTCTGCATCCGGACAGTCGACTATCTGGTTTTTCTTTGTTAGAACCGTGTCCAGAATTGTCTGGCCGATTCCTCTGGCTGCTGAATTATGTGGCTTAAGTCGTCGACATCGGCGGTCGCATGTAAGTGCCCTGGAAGTTGTCGAGGAATGCGGCTTCCAGGTCCTCCAAGAACCGATTGAGTCTGCTGGCAAGCTGTTAAGCCAATTCCGGGCCGGTCCTTTAAGTTTGAGCGGGAGGTATTTGATGGCGTGTAGATCATCGCCGCGTGCCATGTGGATGTGAAGGAGATAATCCTCGATCCATACCGCCGGATCTGTTGTGCCATCGTATGATTCGATGTTTACGGGTTTGAAACCCTCTGGGATTTTATGATCCATTACTTCATTCGTGAAGCATAGCGGGTGTGCGGCGCCTCTGTACTGGGCTATATCACGACGCAGCTCGGAAGAGCTATGTCTGTTGTGTTCGGCCCGGCCGGATTTGTTGTATCCGGAGTGAAGATCATTGTCACATGCCGTAGGGCGCCTGCGCGATCCGTAGATCGATCTTGTTTGTCTTGCCTTATCCTCCAGTATGTCTCGTAGGTCGGGCGCATTTTCCCGTGCCTTAGTTGAGCGGCGTCGGGGCATGGCTTGGGTGGAGGGCCGAGAGGCCTCTCTCTCGCGGCCGCGAGGTGGCCGGTCTGCCATGTCATGCGCTGGTGATGTAGGTGCTTCCTCCTCTTATCGGGGTAGTGGCCTGCGCTTCGGGTAACTCTTGGAGGGGCGTTTGAGTTCATGCTCTTCAGCCGTAGGGACTTCAGTCCATCTGTCAGCTAGCAAATCTTGGGCAGCTCTATGTTGTTGCTGCTTGTTCTTGAGGCTGCTTGCCGTGGCTAAAAGCCTGCGTTTAAAACGCTCTTGTTCGGCGGGGTCTGATGGTATGACGAATTCGTCGTCATCGAGGCTTGCCTCGTCTTCGGAGGGAGGCGTATAGTTATCATCCTCGACCTCTCGGTCTGCCGCTCTCTCATGAGGGCTGGCTTCTCCATCTTCCTGTGCCGAATCTTGCTGAGGTGGGTGTTCTTCGGTGCTATCCGGGGTAGTATTATCTCCCGTGCCGGAATCACCGTTTTTGCTTTGGCGGGATTTAGAGCGGCACTGCTGACGCCGGCGCTTTGGCTGTTTCTTGGGGGCGTCATCCCCCACTGTTCCATCGCCATCTCCATCTTTTGGAGTGTCCACCATATATATGTCATATGACGAGGTGGCCTTCCAGCGCCCTACAGGTGCTGGTTCCTGTTCGTCTCCTACATCGTCGTCCATGCCGTTGATGTCTTCGGAGCTGAAGTCAAGCATGTCGGTTAGATCGTCGACAGTGGCTACAAAGTGGGTGGTGGGTGGGCTTTGAATTTCCTCATCGTCCGTATCCCACCCTCGCTGACCGTAGTCCGGCCAGGGCTCTGCTGATAAAGAGAGAGACTTAAGAAAATTCAGGATGTCGCCAAAAGGCGAATGCTGAAAGATGTCTGCGGCGGTGAACTCCATTATCGGCGCCCAATCGGATTCGATCGGCAGGGGCGCTGGGGGCTCAGAGTTCGGAGAGGAATCCGGCTCCTCGGAGTCACGGGCCATGCGGAGTGCGGGGCTGGAGTTTGGCTCGATCGCCTCTGAGATCGCAGCCCCTGAGGCAGCGTCCAACCGCTGATCCTCGATCGGACGCAGTAGGCTCCGATCAATGGTCGAAACCGATGCGTATGCGGCCTCCAAGGCGCTGTTCAGCGGCAGAGCTATATCATGCCCATCGAGACAGTGCGGCGCGCTTGGCTGTGGCTTGAATCCGTCGAAGATCAAGTCCCCGTGGATGTCAGTCCGTGTAGTTTAGGCTTCCAAACCTGACCTGATGGCCAAGGGCGTAGCTTTCGATCTGCTCAAGGTGGCCGAGCGAATTGGCCCGCAGAGCGAAGCCGCCGAAGACGAAGATCTGTCCGGGGAGAAATGTCTCACCCTGGACCGTATCGTTGTTGATGATCAAAGGAGCCATCAGGCCTAAAGGAGACGACACAGAGGAACTCTCAATGAAAGCACCAATGTCGGTGTCAAAACCGGCGGATCTCGGGTAGGGGGTCCCGAACTGTGCGTCTAGGACGGATGGTAACAGGAGACAAGGGACACGATGTTTTTTACCCAGGTTCGGGCCCTCTCGATGGAGGTAATACCCTACTCCTGCTTGATTAATATTGATGATATGGGTAGTACAAGAGTAGATCTACCACGAGATCAAGGAGGCTAAACCCTAGAAGCTAGCCTATGGTATGATTGTTGTGTATGGAGTTGATTGCCTACGGACTACAACCCTCCGGTTTATATAGACACCGGATAGGGTTAGGGTTACACAGAGTCGGTTACAATGGTAGGAGATCTTGAATATCCGCATCACCAAGCTTGCCTTCCACGCCAAGGAAAGTCCCATCCGGACACAGGGACGAAGTCTTCAATCTTGTATCTTCATAGTCCAGGAGTCCGGCTGAAGGTATAGTCCGGCTACCCGAACACCCCCTAATCCAGGACTCCCTCAACGACCTATTAGGCGCTCAGGTTGGTGAGGCAGTTTAGTGTGTGGCTGTCAAAGCAGCCGCACAGTCTTCCGCGCGCAAGGAGCGTTCAATGTTTCTCTTTACTGAAATGATGCCTTGTGGACCGGGCATCTAAAGCGTAAGAGACGCATAGTGCAGTATTGCGTTAAAGAGGGCGAAAGCGTCGCGTCCCAGTAGTGCTTGATAGACACTTTTAAACAGAGCGATGTAGAATGTTAGCTTTTCGCTACGGAAGTTATTGGGAGAGCCGAATATGACTTCTAGTAGGAGGGAGCCCGAACAACGAATCCCTCGGCCTGGTGTTACTCCTTTAAAGGAAATATTTCTATGGCTAATTTTTGTTGGTTCTACCCCCATTTTGCGGACCGTGTCCTGATATATCAGGTTCACACTACTGCCGCCATCCATCAGGACTCGTGTGAAGTAGTATCCGTCAATTATCGAGTCTAACACCAGGGCAGCCCATCCTGCGTGCCGGATACTTCCGGAGTAATCCCGATTGTCGAAGGTGATCGGTTTGGATGACCAATGGCGGGACTCTGTTGTGATAGGCTCTAGGGCACATATATCTATGGGCGCCACCTTGCTTCTCCCTTTGTCACGTGTAGCACGTTTACTGTTTTTACTTCTGATGGGAATTTCTTCTGTCCCCCAGTGCTTTGCTTGCGGGGTTCGTCATCGTCTTCACTTGGTGTATCCAGCCCCTTGTGTTCGGCGTTGAGTTTGCCGGATTGTTTGAATACCCAACATTCTCTATGGTTGTGATTTGAAGGTTTATCAAGGGTGCTGTGGATTTGACATATCTTGTCCAGAATTTTATTAAGACTGGACAGCTCGTCTCTGTTGTCTTTGAGAGGCAGCTTTTGCTGACCCCGCCGAGAGATTTTGAATCCGGCGTTAACTGCCGTGCTCTTCGGGCTGTTTTCCTTATTCCGGCGCTGGTCTTTGTTGCGTCGTGGTTTCCCGTTTCCATCCCTGACTTCGGATGTACTTGGGTCGCTGGTGCTGCATCTTGCCAACCAGCTGTCCTCGCCTGCGCAAAAGCGGGTCATGAGGCTTGTTAATGAGGCCATTGTTCTTGGCTTTTCCTAGCCGAGGTGTCTGGCGAGCCATTCGTCTCGAACGCTATGTTTAAAAGCTACTAAGGCTTCGGCGTCCGGACAGTCGACTATTTGGTTCTTTCTAGTAAGAAACCTGTTCTGGAGTTTTCGGGCTGACTCTCCGGGCTGTTGAGTTATATGACTTAAATCGTCAGCATCCAGTTGTTGGACATAGGTCCCTTGAAAATTTGCCCGAAAGGCGTCCTCGAGCTCTTTCCAACTTCCAATAGTGTTTTCGGGGAGGCTTTTGAGCCAATGCCTGGCTGGCCCTTTGAGCTTGAGGGGTAGGTATTTGATGGCGTGGAGATCATCTCCTCGAGCCATGTGGATATGGAGGATATAATCCTCAATCCAGACCCCTGGGTCTGTCGTTCCGTCATATGCCTCTATGTTTACGGGTTTGATTCCCGCTGGAAATTCATGGTCCAGCACCTCATCAGTCAAACATAGGGGGTGTGCGGCACCCCTGTATTTGGGTGTGCCGTGGTGTTCGAATATTTGTTGTGTTGCATTGCTTGCTAGGGCGTGCTTTCTTGGCCCGTAGATAGATCTGGTTGGACCATCTTTTTGATGCGGGCCCTCGTGTGGATCGCGTGCTGGCTTGTGTGCGGCGTCGTCTGCCGCTCTATGTTGGCCGTGAGGTCGTCTATCCGACCGGATGGCTGCTTTGTTTTTTGATTGCGGGGGCTCTAAGGCCTCCTCATCAAATTCAGGCAGTAGCTTTCGCTTCGGGTAGCTCTTTGTGTGGCTACTGCCGCCATATTTGTCTGCGGTGTTGAGTACTTTGCTCCATCTGATTCTTAGTGCATCTTTCGCAGTTTTGAGCTTCCGCTTCTGCTTTTTTAGGCTACGCGTAGTGGTGATGAGCCTTTTATGGAGGTTCTTCTGCTCCAGGAATTTGTCCGATGTGAGGTCATCCAGACTGTTATCTTCGCCGGGGACGGGTTGTTCGGCTTGATTATCCAAGTTGCCTTGTTTGTCGTCCGCCGGCTTGCCCTGCTCTGTGGCTGGGTCTGTATGACCACTGTTTCTGTCGATGCGGGGTTTGGAGCGGCGCTTACGCCGCCTCTTTGACTGCTTTTTCGAGGGAACGATCCTTCGCTGCGTCCTCTCGTTCCTCGTTGTCGTTCCCTTTGGGTGTGTCCACCATGTATACATCGTGCGATGACGCGGCTGTCCAGTGCCCTGTAAGTGCTGGTTCCTGTTCGTCTCCTACATCGTCGTCGCTTATCGTCGATGTCTTCGGAGTCGAAGTCGAGCATGTCGGTCAAGTCATCGATAGTGGCTATAAAGTGGGTGGTGGGTGGGCGTTGAATTTCTTCGTCGTCCGCATCCCAATCCTGCGGTCCGTAATCCGGCCAGGACTCTCCTGACAAAGAGAGAGACCTTAGTGAATTCAGTATGTCGCCGAAAGGGCGAGTGCTGGAAGATATCCGTGGCGGTGAACTCCATGATCGGCGCCCAAATCGGATTCGATTGGCAGGGGCGCGGGCGGCTCGGAGTCCGAAGGGGAGTCCGGCAGCACGGAGTCACGGGCCTTGCGAAGGGGAAGGCTTGTGTTCGGCTCGATCGCCGTTGAGTCTGCGGCCTTCATGGCGGGGTCCAACCACCCGTCCATGGATGGCGCTGTTGGCTCCGAATTGAAGGTCAGAGTGGTTGCAGGTGCGATCTCCTGAACATTGTCCGGCGGCAAAGCTAGATCATGCCCATCGTGACAGTGCGGTGCACATTGCAAGGGCTCGAATCCGTCGAAGATCAAGTCTCCGTGGATGTCGGCCGTGCAGCTTAAACTTCCAAACCCTGACCTGATGCCAGGAGCGTAGCTTTCAATCTGCCCCAGATGGCCAAGCGAATTGGCCCGCAGTGCAAAGCCGCTGAATACGAAGATCTTGTCTGGGGAGAAAAGTCTCACCCCTACACCGCATCGCTAACCGATGATCGAAGGAGCCATCAAGCCTGATGATGATGACACAGAGGAACTCTCAATGAAAGCACCAATGTCGGTGTCAAAACGGCGGATCTCGGGTAGGGGGTTCACGAACTATGCGTCTAGGCGGATGGTAACAGGAGACAAGGGACATGAATATTTTTACCCAGGTTCGGGCCCTCTCGATGGAGGTAAAACCCTACTCCTGCTTGATTAATATTGATGATATGGGTAGTACAAGAGTAGATCTACCACGAGATCAGAGAGGCTAAACACTACAAGCTAGCCTATGGTATGATTGTTGTTATTGTGTTCCTACGGACTAAAACCCTCCGGTTTATATAGACACCGGAGGGGGCTAGGTTACATAGAGTCGGTTACAAGGAAGGAGATCTACATATCCGTATTGCCAAGCTTTGCCTTCCACACCAAGGAGAGTCCCATCCGGATATGGGATGAAGTCTTCAGTTCTTGTATCTTAATAGTCCAATAGTCCGGCCAAAGGTTATAGTCCGGCTGTCCGGATACCCCCTTATCAAGGACTCCCTCACCAGTAATGCAGCAGTTTGCCTTGGACACATTGGCTCCTTTTGTGCAGTTGAACTAAAATCGAAGTCGGAATAAAACCGAGCTTTAGTTTGATATCCCTGTAAGCAACAAAAGGTATAAGGGAAACAATTACTGAGAAATAACGGTTGATGACTTGTACTCCCAGAAGAAAAACATCTACTGATCTACCTTATCTAATGGGAAACAAAGCAGGAGAGTAGCAATTCTCCATCAGTGTGAGTCATTCATATTAACCGAGACATTATCTTAACAATGCCTTGTTTCAAGATGTATAAAGAACGAAAAAGCCAGAAAAAGTATCATTCCTAAAACAATGTGACAGATTCATTTTAACAGAGACATTATCTTAATAATACCTTGGTTAAACATGTAGAAAGAACTACAAAGCAGGACAGTACCATTTGTAAAACACTGTAACTGATATATAATAATAGAGACATTATCTGAACAATACATTTCTTAAACATGTACTCCGGCCAATCCCTAACGGAAATGGTACTCCCGCCGATCCCTAACAAGTGTTGCAGTTTTTGAACTAAGGTTCAGTAGTTAATTGTGAGGAAAGTAGGTACTTCCTTTCAAGACCAAGGTTTGAAACTACGCCTGAGATGGATCTAAAAAGAGATCTCAACACATATATGGAAATCCGGTCTCATTTTGTGCAGTTCCACCAAAATTAAGCAAAGCAAAATGTCGCAATAGCAACAAGTTGAATAGATATCCCTGTTTTAACAGAGGCAAAAAGGAATCAATTACTGGGCAATAAAGGAGGATGAAACATGCGGCCACAAAAATGGTAATCCCGCCAATCCCTAACAAGTGCTGCAGTTTTGAACTAAGATTCAGTAGTTAATTAATTCTGAGAGTGGCATTGCTTAATTTTACCAGCGGCATTAGATTAACGAAAAGCATAAACAGTTCCAGGGTAGAGTGGGCGCAACAACAGTATGTGCTTCCATCTACTTATAAAGGGGGTGATGCAGAGTTTGTTGTAACAAAGCAACAAGCATCATGTCTGGGTTGGTCCCATTTTTGTTCACTACTTAATGGGAAAAGACAGCAATACAATAGCTTCAATTCAACATTTATTTAAAACAGTACCAATACAAGTAGCACAACATCTCAAAGCACACTGCACAATCATGTGGATGAAGGCCTGTACTGACCTTTCATGAGACGAAACAAGATAAATATGAATATGCCAACACAAATAAGAAATCCAATCTTGTTTTGTGCAGTTGCACTGAAATCAAGCAAAGTGTTACGCGTAGCGAAGCAAAATGTCGCAATAGCAACAAGTTGAATAGATATCCCTATATAAACAGAGGCAAAAAAGGAATCAATTACTGGCTAATAAAGGAGGATGAAACATGCGGCCACAAAAATGGTAATCCCGCCAATCCCTAACAAGTGTTGCAGTTTTGAAATAAGATTCAGTAGTTCATTCTGAGAGTGGCATCAATTACTGGCTTATAAAGGGGGTGATGCTGAATTTGTTGTAACAAAGCAACAAGCATCATGTCTGGGTTGGTCCCATTTTTGTTCATTACTTAATGGGAAAAGACAGCAATACAATAGCTTCAATTCAACATTTATTTAGAACAGTACCAATACAAGTAGCACAACATCTCAAAGCACACTGCACAATCATGTGCATGAAGGCCTGTACTGACCTTTCATGAGACCAACAACGATAAAATACGAATCTGCCAACACGAATAGGAAAGCCAATCTCATTTTGTGCAGTTGCACTGAAATCAAGCAAAGTGTTTTGCGTAGCGAAGCAAAATGTCGCAATAGCAACAAGTTGAATAGATATCCCTGTTTAAACAGAGGCAAAAAAAGGAATCAATTACTGGCTAATAAAGGAGGATGAAACATGCGGCCACAAAAATGGTAATCCGCCAATCCCTAACAAGTGTTGCAGTTTTGAAATAAGATTCAGTAGTTAATTCTGAGAGTGGCATCAATTACTTGCTTATAAAGGGGGTGGTGCTGAATTTGTTGTAACAAAGCAACAAGTGATATGTCTCCAATATATCTATAATTTTTTGATTGCTCCATGCTATATTATCTACTGTTTTAGGCAATATTGGGCTTTATTATCCACTTTTATATTATTTTTGGGACTAACTTATTAACCGGAGGCCCAGCCCAGATTTGTTGTTTTATGCCTATTTCAGTGTTTCGAGGAAAAGGAATATCAAACGGAGTCCAAACAGAAAAATCCTTTTTGGAACGTGATTTTCTCACCGGATAAGACCCAGGGAACTTGGAGTGCACGTCAGAAGATACAGGAGCTGCCCACGAGGGTGGTGGTGCGCCCCTGCCTCGTGGGGCCCCCGTGGCTCCCCGGCGTACTTCGGCTCCCATATATATCCATGTACCCTAAAACTTCCAGAACAGAGATTAGATCGGGAGTTCCGCCGCCGCAAGCCTTTGTAGCCACCAAAATCCTCTCGGGACCCTGTTCCGGCACCCTGCCGGAGGGGGGAACCCTCACCGGTGGCCATCTTCATCATCCCGGCACTCTCCATGACGAGGAGGGAGTAGTTCACCCTCGGGGCTGAGGGTATGTACCACTAGCTATGTGTTTGATCTCTCTCTCTCTCTCGTGTTCTTGATTTGGCACGATCTTGATGTATCGCGAGCTTTGCTATTATAGTTGGATCTTATGTTTCTTCTCCCCCTCTTCTCTCTTGTAATGGATTGAGTTTTCCCCTTGAAGTAATCTTATCGGATTGAGTCTTTAAAGTTTTGAGAACACTTGATGTATGTCTTGCCGTGCGTATCTGTGGTGACAATGGGATATCACGTGCCACTTGATGTATGTTTTGGTGATCAACTTGCGGGTTCCGCCCATGAACCTATGCATAGGGGTTGGCACACGTTTTCGTCGTGATTCTCCGGTAGAAACTTTGGGCACTCTTTGAAGTACTTTGTGTTGGATTGAATAGATGAATCTGAGATTGTGTGAGGCATATTGTATAATCATAACCACAGATACTTGAGGTGACATTGGAGTATCTAGGTGATGTGTGTCTTAAGGTGTTATTCTAGTACGAACTCTAGGGCTGTTTGTGACACTTATAGGAATAGCCCAACGGATTGATTGGAAAGAATAACTTTGAGGTGGTTTCGCACCCTACCATAATCTCTTCGTTTGTTCTCCGCTATTAGTGTCTTAGTGACTCTTTGTTGCATGTTGAGGATAGTTATATGATTAATTATGTTACTATTGTTGAGAGAACTTGCACTAGTGAAAGTATGAACCCTAGGCCTTGTTTCCTATCATTGCAATACCGTTTACGCTCACTTTTACCGCTTGCTACATTGCTGTTTTTATATTTTCAGTTTACAAAAACCTATATCTACCATCCATATTGCACTTGTATCACCATCTCTTCGCCGAACTAGTGCACCTATACACTTTACCATTGTATTGGGTGTGTTGGGGACACAGAGACTCTTTGTTATTTGGTTGCAGGGTTGCTTGAGAGAGACCATCTTTATCCTACGCCTCCCACGGATTGATAAACCTTAGGTCATCCACTTGAGGGAAATTTGCTACTGTCCTACAAACCTGTGCACTTGCAGGCCCAACAACGTCTACAAGAAGAAGGTTGTGTAGTAGACATCAACAAGCATCATGTCTGGGTTGGTCCCATTTTTGTTCACTACTTAATGGGAAAAGACAGCAATACAATAGCTTCAATTCATCATTTATTTAAAATAGTACCAATACAAGTAGCACAACATCTCAAAGCACACTGCACAATCATGTGGATGAAGGCCTGTACTGACCTTTCATGAGACGACCAAGATAAAATATGAATCTACCAACACGAATAGGAAATCCAATCAAGTTTTGTGCAGTTGCACTGAAATCAAGTAAAGTTGCCGGTGTGACATTTAAGTTTTCTATAGCAACAAGTTGAATAGATATCCCTGTTTTAAGAGGCAAAAAAGAAAAAATTACTGGCCAATAAAGGAGGATGAAACATGCGGCCACAAAAAGAAGCATCTACCTTATGTTGATGGAAAACAAAGTATAGGACAGTAGCATTTCTAAAATGGTTGCATTGATTCATATTAACAGAGAAATTCTCTTAAAACAGATCAGTAGTTAATTCTGAGAGTGGCATCAACTACTGGCTTATAAAGGGGGTGATGCTGAATTTGTTGTAACAAAGCAACAAGCATCATGTCTGGGTTGGTCCCATTTTTGTTCACTACTTGTTGGGAAAAAACAGTACCAAAACAAGCACAACATCTCAAAGCACACTGCACATCATGTGGTTGAGACCAAGATTTGAAACAACTCGCCATGAAGACTGGAAACAATATCGATCTCCTTTTGTGCAGTTCCACAAAAATTAAGCAAAGTCACCGCTGCGACATTCAAGTTAAACTGCACAAAACACTCTTAAAACATAAGTGTTTCGAGTAGTGAAGCAAAATGTCGCAGTAGCAACAAGTTGAATCGATACCCCTGTTTTAACAGAGGCAAAAAAGGAAACAATTACTTGCCGATAAAGGAGGATGAAACAAACGGTGACAGAAAGAAGCATCTAACTTATCTTGGATGGAAAACAAAGTAGGACGGTAGCATTTCTAAAACGGTTGCATTGATTCATATTAACAGAGACATTCTCTTGAAACAACATTCGTTAAAAAATGTAATTTACTTTTAATAGTGGCATTGCTTCAATTTTCCGGCGGCATTCTTAGATTAACAACAGCAAAATAGCTGCATGCGACATGCCAGCACCATGTGCGTCCACACGTATAAATGGGTGATGCAGAGTATGTAGCCAAGCAGCATATATGCGCTGGTCCCATATTTGTTCTCTTTGAACCTTCTTCCTATGTGAGGGCAGCAAATCTAGTCATGCACAAACTACCCGACCCCAGTTTGTTTCCCTTTTCAAGAAAGAGATCGGTTCCTTACAGATGTGTGTACTGGGTTACCCCATTTTCCCTTTTCGACCTACAAAGCGGCTGGATAGCCAGTCTATACTACTTTTGCCCCTGCTTTCCTCATTGAACCACGTCCTAGATTCTTGCTCCAGCCCACTGCACCCTTCTTTCCTCTTTGAACCAAGACCTAGATTCGACTACAGATCGAAAAAGATCCACATGCAGCTAGAGCAACGACGGTTTCAAAGAAACTTATACCTTAGGGTCGTCGGGATGTGGCAAGGCGTGCGGCGGGAGGCCGGATCTGCCCACACTACGTACGGCAGCGAGGAAGAAGGGGTCGGTGGCCCTCCCGCACAGGCACTGGGTGAAAGAGAACAGCGCAGCCGGCAGTGGATTGCCTCCCTCGCCGAAGGCGATAGAGTGAACGATGCACCTCCTCCCTTCCCGGTGCGACGGGATACAAACGCCTCCTTCACCAGCTGTGAGGGGGAGAGAGAGACAAGAGGCCAACGCAGTCTTGTTTAGATCTGGTGAAGAGAGGGTGAGAGACTGTGAATATAGCAAACCCTAGCAAATGAACGCTGAGCCTCCAGCGTGTAACATATATGTAGTGCGGCCAGTGTGTGGAGAGTGCAAACCCTAGCGAACAAGTGCTGAGGCTCCCGCTTATATATATACTACTGTAGTACGGACTGGGCTCTGGTGCCTTCACTGCACCTGCTTTTAGCTGTATGACAGGTGAGCCAGCCACATTTTGGGCCCACCTTTCATAAATCCAAAGGCAGGTGCACTAAGTCAATGAAGCTGCGTCCATATAGTACTCTCGTGTATACGACTAATATATAGTGGAGTGGTTTTCTTATTCTCTCCATAACAATCGTTTTAAATTATGTAAGTACGAAACAAAACTCTTTATTTAATGTACAGTGAAGAAAACTAGTACTACTTCCAATGAACTAACGATCCACGCCCACGCGTCCTGGTCGCACTTCCTATCATTCACGTGTGGTACACTATGAACAACCACACATGCGCCAATTATCGGAAACGTGTGAGAGTGTGTACAAATAAAGAAATTTAATTTCAATTATCGGAAAGGTTTGGGAGTATTACAAAGTTTGACTAGCTACTGATGGAAGACAACTTGTTTTTCGTCGAAAATCGATCAGCTTCACCAGCCGACTGCAACCATGAGCATCGATAGGTCATCATGGTGATGCATCATCCATTTGGCATCAAGTTAGGGTGAGGCACCTAAGAAGTTCGACAAATCCTCACTGTGGTCTGTTTCTTCTCAGTAATCAAGCTCGAGGAAGGAAGAACCACGTGCAGAGGATAGTGAGGTGGAACAACAATGGCCATCCAATTTGTGGCAGTTCCACTAAAATTGAGGGAAGACCATGCCCGGGTATGGAGACACGCATCGCTATTTCCAAAAATATAAAAAGGGTTAGCAACGACATCTCAATTGTCAATAAGAATTAATGAAAAGTACACCAACAAACAGAAGCATCATAATTATCTTGATGGGAACTAAACAGGATACCGAGAAAAAAGCATGTTCTTCATTTTACCAGTGATAGTACTACCACCATATGGACAATGACCGCACAACCACCATGTACTTTTTGTCGAAACAACATGTATACCTCCACGAGGCATAAATCAGGACAACTTTTTGAGTGGCATTTCCTCTATAATAGTAGTAGTAGTACTAGTAGGTGATGTTGGACCAGCCGACGAACCCTAGCTACTATGCATGGGGAGATGGGGAGTAGTCGCATAGAAGAAAACCCACACGCAGCGACCTGGGGAGCTGGACAAGTACAAGAAGTTATACCTCAGGTGGGCAGATGTCGTTCAGGCGGGCGGGCGGGATCTGCCCACACGACGGCAGCGAACAAGGGCGCGGAGGATCTTCGTCCGCCAGCGCCGGCTCCGAGAGGACGGTGCGCACGGCTTCCTCCGTCGCCGACGGCGACAACGTCAAAGCTGCACCTCCTCACCTCCCGCAGCGGACGGGATTCGGCCGGATCTGTGACCACCGGTGAGGAGACAGATAGAGTGGACACTGTCATCTTGTTTTGATATGGAGAGGGTGAGAGAGCGAGACGCGAGAAACTCTATCAAACAAGAGGCTATAATGGAGTAAAAAAATCTCTCCATAGCAGTAGTTTTAAAGAGAATACGCGCGTTCCCGGAAAAAAGAAACGAAAACTGGCGGACAATTTTTTAAGGGTCTGTCTAGGACACATCTAGATGTGACATAGTTATGTCACATATAAGTTGATGTCCACTCTGTTTGTGGTCTTTCCTAGTTTTTTTTGTTTCTTGTTGCTACATTATATACTTGTGGGAGCTTAGATGTGATATCCTTAAAAACATCTAGATGTGAATTAGAGAAACTGATTTTCTAACGTACCAAGAAAGAAAACTCGATCGAAAACACGCCCCCGCTTCCAGGTCGCGAGAGTCGTCGCGCACACACACATAGACATAGCCATGCATATCCGTGTTTACGTAAAATTCCATTTCCATCTCCATCTCCAATCATATTTGTCCAACTAGACATTATTTACGTTGTTAATTATATACACAGCAATATTAACGTACATCATCTCTTGTTTGCGCACGTCCGGACCGCTGCCACGGCCGGTCCTGACCAACCCGAACCCTCTTCATCACCCGCACGTGCTTCCCGCCCGAAACGGTCAGTGCCGCATTCATGCCCTGCCAGAGCGGACGCGACCTCTCACTGGCGCCGGCATTGAAGCGGCCGCCGGCCGAGAGAGCGTCGCCCGCGCCGCTTCCGGGTGCACGCGGCTGCTAGCGTTCAAAGCTCGCAATAGCCGGCTACAACATGCATGTAAAAAGTTCTTGGGTGTCCGTGCTACAGCTAGCTGTCCTCCCCTACTCGTCAATCTCTTCCAGTAGTGCTAGTACTCCATGGCGCGATCCATCAACAAGCAGGCAGGAAAGTTATGGTATACTACTCGGTTTGTGGTGAGTGGCATGCCGAGCGACCGTGTGGGGTCGAGCCGTGGAGGATGGTGAGACACGAACACGACAGACGTGATTTAAACGTTGGTTTTGCTCAATGGAGCGATCCAACGAAATGAAACGTTGGTTTCTCTCCGTTTGCATTTTTTCTCCGGAAAAACAGAAACTTTTCCACTCCATTTTCATTCCTATTCCAAGGTTGCCCCGTTAGAACATTCCATCAAATACAAAGGAAAACTAACACGCAAGCTGATGCATCTCAATGATTCACAGATCATAGCCAATATTTACTTCACAACTAAAGAAAAAAGTTGTGAGAGCGTTTACGATAGAAAAACTACTAATGGGGTCACTACGACTTAAACCCTAAACCCTAAACATGATTTAATTTCCTAGCCAAGTAGAACCTGTCGAAGGAAAGACGGCTGGCACCCTCGGATCATACGATGCTTTTGTGCAGTTCCACTAAAATCGACCTGAGCATCCCTAATGGCAAAGATATTGAAGAAGTGTGATTAGAATAATAGTACTGGCACTAGTTCATGAGACATAAACTCATCACAAGTAGAAGCCGTAGAAGTAGAGAAAGATCGACATGGAGATGGAGCTACGGCAGTGAGCAAGCCGGCTCCAAAAGGAAGATGGACTACCTGGGACGTCGGGCTGTAGCTAGAAGGGCGGTTGGGACGCGGCATCGGGCCATACCGCGGTGACCCCGATTGGGACGCACCAACTGTGGGTTTTCTCCCTCGCAATGTCGACCGCGTCTACAAGAACATTGTTCCCTTCCCCGTTGCGGGATCAGGACCATCGTTCTATGCTTGTGAAGAGAGCAACCTAAGCAAGCAGGCTTGTAGCTTAGGCTCTTGCTAGTGTATATATAGTGGTTTTTTTTCTCTCCATATCAACCATTTTATATTGCGTACGTGTCATTCAAGAGTGAAATGATGGTTGCTTCTTCCGACTAACTTAATGTGTGATTTGACTGCTCCTTAGTGGCCCCTACACGTACTCCCCCTATGTGTATGCAACAGTCACACGTACACATGGACGTAAAAACGCGCGCACCCTAATGCATTCATGTCCGAGCACACGACGGAACACACACGGTCACGCTCAAGTGCTCAACCTACACGTGCATGCACACACATACTCAGTCAGGGTGCTAGTGAACACCGGAAATATATATATTGAGCGAAATGAGCGTATTATGAAGTCCACTGACCGTATTTTTACAAATATACAGCGACAGACAGTGTATTTATCTCGTTTGAAATTAAGCCATATTAACCGGAGAGGAGGCAGCATGGACTAGCATTACTTTGCTGTGTCCCGTCAACTTGCCGAATGAGGAGAAGGTTGCAGTTGCAGGACAAGGAGAAACTTTTGACTAATGCAAGCTCTCCCTCGCTCAGGCGGTGGACGTGCAACAGTTAATTCGGTGTCAGATTGCCAGAAGCATACACTATACTACTAGTGCTATTATTGTTCGACTTCCCGAACAACCAAGCGCAAAGTTTACTAGGAGTAGTACTACTACTATAGTCCATAAAGGTACGTACTATACTAGTACTAGGAACCGGATGGAGGAGCGTCTGCACTCTTATTATAACACTAGTAGAAAAAGGGTCAAATGTGAGACACATTAGTCCCGGTTTGTAACAGAACCGGCACTAATGTGTCCATTAGTGCCGGTTCCAACGGCTAGGCGGGAGGAGCTCTTTAGTACCAGTTCATGGAAACCTTTAGCACCGGTTCGTGCCACAACCGTTACTAATGAAAGTGGTGGCAGGATGTTGTCAGAGTGGGGCCCTCCAACACCTTTAGTACCGGTTCGTGGCACGAACCGGTACTAAAGGTCGTCCTATATAAACCCTTCGTCCACCAGCACTATGTTCTTCCCCCTTTCCCCTCTCCCTCTCCTCTGTTCTTCCTTCTTCATCTTGAGTTCATCACAAAATTTGCCCCAAATTTGTCAAGATTTGCAGGCCCCCATCCATTCAAATGATCACAAAGGTTAGCAACTTTGTCCTTTCATCTCTCATTTCTAGATTAGCTCTTACATTCACTACTAGGAAAAGGCCTACTAATGGCGCACCTAATTTGGCCATTAATGGCACATTAGTGGTGCGCCATTAGTAGCACGCCATTAGTATATTTTACTAATGGCGCACCACAGGTGCGCCATTAGTATCTGGTATACTAATGGCGCACCCCAGATGCGCCATTAGTATATACAACAGTGCGCCATTAGTATGCCTCCCAGGGGGCCATGTATACCCAGGTGCTTTGGCATACTAATGGCGCACGACAGCAAGATGCGCCATTAGTAACTTCGGCATACTAATGGCGCACTCTTTAATGATGCGCCATTAGTATCCTTTGGCATACTAATGGCACACTATGATGTGATGCGCCATTAGTATGAATATTAGGTTTTTTTATTTTTTAATTTTCTGTTTTTTGCACAGGTTACAAAATGTATAATTGGACAAAATATAGACAGCACACATCAACAACAGATTCATTGAATACAATAGAAGATTAGTCTCTGAATACAATTCATCATTTTAGTCTCCGAATACAAGTCATCATATTAGTCTCCGAATTGAAAAGACCGAACAAAGATAGAACATTATATTACATAGAAGAGAGCTGCGGTCATCACGATGAGCATCATCACGATGAAACTCGTCTTCATCCGGTTCCTCCAACGCTCCCTCCCCTCTCCCGCTAGATAGCGGGCGTATCTAGATTTGGCCTCGGCCCTAGTGGCGTACCCTTTGTAACTGTTACCGCTGAATCGGTGAACCTGTCTCCGACACTCCTCCCAGTCGTCGTAGACTCCGGGAACCTTACCCTTGTACACGACATACCACGGCATCGCTATGCAGTAGACAAACGAAACGTTAGTACCAATTCACATTACAATACATAAGCAATATATAAGTATGCAACAGAACGATCGGAAGAGAAAAGCAAGACATAATAGCATCGATTACATCTTGTAATGAACGACTCTCGAAAACCAAAGAGACATACTACAAGTTCATTAAAGTTTAATTACAAACATGAGACTCAAGGACCGGAGCAGTGGATGAAGCCGCCGTCTATCGTGGGAGTCATGAAAGAACGGGCGTTGTCAGCCTGCATTAGTAGGATTGTGTCGATGTCACTGTTGGACGGTTGATTTCTGAGGTAGAACTGCCCCGCGGTACGAAGGACATCTTGATGGATGATTTCCGCAAACTCGACTGGATGCGAAAGAATTCTTGTCTGATGTCCGCGTCCTGGATTGCCGACACGCTCGCGGCCCAATCTTTGAGTCTACTCGGGTAGCAGAAGTTGATGATGGTCCCGTACGATCGCCCGCATGTGATGGATGGCGTTAGTAGGCACCCTTCTGACCGCCAGGGCGGCTGCTTGACGCAGGCAGAACGTCGTTATTGGTGGGAGAACACGTGCTTGCCGTACTTACGAATAGCCTGGTGAAGGTGCCTCCAGATTTGACGTAGCCGGGGAGAACATCATCAAGAACCTTCTTGACATTTGTGTAGTCTACGTTCGACTGACCGTCCGGGTCGAAATACGTGGCCATGGAATATTTGGGGCTTAGGAGGATGAGCGTGCAACGTGTGTGTCACTGCAGAAAACACGGAATGTTAAAAGAAAAACGATCGAAATTTAAGAATTCATATGTTACGGGGCGGTTGAGGGGAGGACTTACTCGGGAAAGTAAGGCAGGAGGAAGTTATCCTTATCTTGGTTTGCCAGAATGACGCCTTCGAGGTAAGAACTCGCGACTTGCCGGTCCCAGCGCTGCCCAAGATCTTGGCACGCATGTAGAAGGGGTCGACTATCACGATGTCCGGGGTCTTGTCGCGAATGATCCGCATCTCCATACTCAGCGAAAATAGCCGAACGAAGGTGTAGCGCGATGAAGGTTCAACATAGCGTGGATGTCATCAAACCGCAGGACGATCGTACCCCCGATGGAGTTATCCACAAAGCCCTTGCCCTCTAGCACCTTGGCCGCGAAAACCGGGTATGCCACATCCTTCTCTCCGAGACGCCGCTTCTCCAAAGAAAGAACACTGTCATGCAGACTCCGCATAGCACCGGTTGCAGCATCGAGCATATTTCTCGTAGCATCGGCCTACCTGCCACATGCACCCTCCTCGAGATATCCTCAGGTGAAGGTGGCCCGTCCTGAGCACGGATCGTACTCGGTGCCGTCTGGCCCGCACCCTTGTTAGTCTTTCTTTTGTGTGCCTTCTTCTTCTCCTGTAATGGGACGCGAGTTCTGCTCACAGACCGCCTTCTTGAGTGTGTTGGGGCTGATCATATTTCGCACCTCGCCTATCTGAGGCTCGGTGAAGTCGGCAGCTGGAGGCGTCTCCTGAGAGCTGAACTGCAGACGACGCCTGTTGCAACTTGGCTTCTCCGCGGTACCAGCTAGATCGCGCACGGTCTTTTGTTGGGTTGGGTTCTTGAGAAGGAGGCCCCATGAAGTCGCCACCCGTACCCATGATCGGCAAAGTACTGATCACGTTGGCAAATGTATCATCGTTGTCGTTCTGATCCGTGCCATATGCATGTTTGGATCCAGTGGCATAGGGATGTCCGGCACCATTGCGGCGGTCTTGCCATGGTGCCGACTTGGCGCCGCCACGACTGGCGGTGTGTCTTTGGGGTGGTGTCCCCCGCCCCCAAACGAATCTGGCTCTTCGGCCAAGCAGGGGCCAGCTCAGGCAGGCGCTGAGGGTCATCACGTCATCATCGTCGGCCCCCGACGGGTCGAATCGGAGGTAACAACTCGTTGCAGCCTGGCAGCACCCCGAACCAGTTGAAACCCTAAACAAGTTGGGTGGCATCTGGGTACCGTGGAACAAGGGGTTGCCCGGATTGAACGATTTTGCCCTTGGCGACATCGACCAACTCGTTGTTCACGAAGTGCAGGAGAGTGCACGGAACGTCGGCGGCGCCCTGCGAAAACATGTAGGGCGTCCGGGATGCCCAGTCAAAGGCAAGGAGATGAAGTCCTCAGCCGAGAGAGGCTTAATTAGTTATCGTGATGATGGCGTCGAGCTCGGCTTAATGTCGAGGCACCGCCAACAGCGGGCGTGCAGTTGACGGAGGGCCGCTTGCTGCAGAGGTGCCGGCCGACGTACACCCGGGTGCATTAAGCTCCCGTGCCGGCGTCGGAGACACCAATGCCGCCTCCGCCGGAGACACCAATGGCCCCGCCATCGCGTTCTGCGAGTTGCTGGCCGTGAAGCTAGGAATCGGGGGCGGCCCCTGTTGGCCGCCCCGCAATCCACGCACTAATCCCCTGGATCAAGGTAGGCACAATGGCGGTGATCGTCGCTCCGAGTTGTTGTTGCACTTGCTCTTGGACAATCTCCGGAATCCGCGCCACCTGTGCCCTGAGTTCTTGAACCTCGCGCGCCTGGCTTTCCGAGCTGGTCTTTTTCCTTTCGCCCACCAAGTGTTATAGTATGACGACCATTTTGTCGACAAGCCTTTGCCGGCCACACGACCAGCTGACATCGGTTACTGAGCTTATCCTTGTTCTTCATTACATTCAACGCCCTATTTAGAGTGGTGTCCCAAGGGTTGCTCTTAGTCGACCCCGCGCTACTGCTTTCAGTCGCCTGCGGAAGGAATGTGAACCATTTAGAAATTTGGCTTCATTAATTAGAATGCAACCATATGGAGCTAATTACGCGGGGGTGTATTCCTTACCAGAACAAGCTCAAGCGCCCTGGTCTTCGGATCCGTGGTAAGCTCCTTTGTTTTCAGGTCCTTCTTGTACCGGGCCCTGACAAAGTTCCTGGTCTGCTTGTCACCGTATTTATCGAAGAGGGGCGGTAGGCCTTGCTCGGCACGGTCCGCCTCCTCCTTGTCCCATATAGGCTCCGCCACTCTGTAACCGCCGGGACCGAGTGTGTGTTCCCTAAGTTCAGCTCCCGCATTTCTTTCCCCCACTTACTTGATTCGGAGCTTGCGGTGCTCGAGCAATTGATCTTGAAGTCGTTGCAGTCATCTTCGGTGATCGAAGGATTTTTCTCCTTGATCTTCTCATAACTCTCACCTTTCTCGATCATTCTCTTCACATGCTTTTCCAAGTAGATAGGGCCGTGCTCATCTTCGTGAGGGCAGCATTGTTCACTTTATTCCCTTTGAGGCTTGTGTTTTCAAATTCAGCGGGAACTTGTATCGTTCGTGCAGCTTCGTGAAGAGGAGGTTGCGCAAATTCCCTCGGTAAGGATGCCTGAGGTTCTCGGTGTTGATCGAGACGGTGCTCCGGAGAATGCACCCGAGCTGAAGCGAGTACCCCTTGACTATTCGTTCGGGCACCGTTGGATTCCCGTTGGAGTCCACTTCAGTAACTTCCTCCTGAGGGTGTGGAGCACGGTCCGGGCGCCGGTCCTTCCGTTGCCTCTTCGGTTGGCTGCCATCTGTGGCGTGCGCTGCCATCATCAGTGGTGGCATACTCGGCGGCACCATCAATGGTGGCATCAGTGGGGTCATCCTCGGCGGTACCATCAGTGGTCTCAGGATCGGTGGGGAAGGCGGCGTCCTCATACAAGTGAGGTTGTTCCTCCATCCTCCTGGGACAGCTCCCAGAATTTCTTGCCGGCCCGAACCCCCGGGCCTCATCGTTGTTGGCCATGTTTCTCTATAAATAGGAACAAAGTTTGGTCAAAAAGTTGGTTATTGTCAAGGAACAAGATCATGGTCTCATCATTTAGGGTTTGTCGACACCGAGGCATCCTAAAAGCTAAGCTTTTATCATTGAGGGTTTTTCGACGCGAGGCACCCTAAAAGCCTAAGCTTTCATCATTTCGGTTTTTATCGACACCGAGGCACCCTAAAAGCCATGCATTAGTCACAAGTACGCCGGGGCATTTGATCCTACTTTAATTAACTACTAAGATACCCCGGCCCATGCATTAGTCACAAGTACCCCATATGTCCTATTTTTAGCAAAGTCATGCTAAAATTCACGGAAATTTCAGCATGACCTTTGCTGAAAATAGGACACATGGAGTACCCGAATTTGCCGGAACGGAAGTTAATCGACATTCCAGCAAACTCAAGGGCCTCTCGGGTGGACAAGGCAAAAAAGGACACGATGGTTGGAGACATGACCTTTGCCTAACAGTTCTGAACTCCTGCCAAAACTGAACACAACATATATTATACCAAGCAGTCTTGCCAGCTAGTAGACCAGCTAGTAGACCATCATTTGTCAGGCCAAATTGAGGCCAAACAGAAAACCAATGTGGGCATGGCACAAAGTCCATGACCCAGAACAGGAGACATACCAAGCACTAAATGAGGACAGAAACAGAGAATAGTTAAACTATTAGGCATTATGTGTCACAGGTACTGCTACAGTTTTAAATAAGAAGATAAAAAGAAAGCTGATGTAACAAAACCTCAAAACAATGCAAAGTGTTGTGGGCTAAAAAACAATTACAGTAGACTAAAAAACAGGAATCATTATCTTCTATATGAAGCTGAACTAGGCAGACTGAACTGAATTTTGATTTTCAAGTTCCAAAGTACCATCAAAACCATTGGTTTACGTATCAAGGTCCAGTATAGACTTTTACTTATGAAATGGTTCCCCACCCCTAGCAAACAACTATCTTCAGACAACCTTCTAGCATCTGTCCATAAACCCAACAGGCACAATGTTGTGCCTGTTAACCACGTACTGATTCAATCCAACAGCAGTTCATACTATTTCCTAGTCTTAACTCCTAACTGAAAGTCTGAAACAGATTATCAAAAGTTCGGAACAATTACAGTAGGCTAGAAAATAGGAACCTATGTGAAGCTGAACTAGGCAGACTGAACTGATTTGGGTTTTCAAATTCCAAAGTCTTCCACTGGCAGCATATCGTATTAAAGCATAGTAGCATCAAAACGAATAGTTCCCATATCAAGGTTTAGTGTGGATTTTAAATCTGTCCATAATAGCATCAAAGAACTGATTTGATTGAACTAGTTCCCATATCAAACTTGGGATCAACAGCAGCAAGAATCAAGCCCAATACAGAGAGGAGAGGAGCAGCAGAAGTGGACAGCGCAGTGCTGACCTCGAGCTCTTGATTGGAGTGGGGGGAGGTGGCCGGCGAGGGATCTGTGGCTCCGGCGACGGTCGTGTGGACGGGGCGGCGTCCGGGCGGCGGGGTCGCGTCGAGGCGGCGGGGCAGTGTCGAGGCGGGGTCGAGGCGGCATCGGGGCGCGTCGGGGCGACGGGGCAGCGGCGTCGGTGGCGGGGTCGAGGCGCATCGGGGCGGCAGTCGGGCGGCGGGCAGCATCGAGGCGGCGGGGCAGCGGTGTCGGGGTGGGGTCGAGCGGCGTCGGGGCAGCGTAGAGGCGGCGGGGCGGCGTCGAGGCGGCGGGGCAGCGGCGTCGGGAGAGGAGAGGGGAAGGGGATCGAGGGCGAGGGGGCGAGGGAGAGGAGGGGATAGGGAGGGGCCGGGGAGGGAATATGGATGGGCACGACACAATACTAATGGCGCACCACCCCTCTGTGCGCCATAAGTACATCCATACTAATGGCGCACCTCACCCTGGTGCTCCATTAGTATTTTTTTTCTTATAGGAATGGCACAATACTAATGGCGCACCACCCTTCGGTGCACCATAAGTACATCCATTACTAATGGCGCACCTCACCGTGGTGCGCCATAAGTAATATTTTTTTTCTAAGACAGTAATAATTTTTAAAATATCATCAACAGTAATGCCGGTGGAGCGGGGGAGGGTGCGCGGGGTGCAGGGGTTCGGCGGCGGCGGTTGAGTAGGGGAATCGAGGGTGCGGGGGGTCGGCTGCGGCGGCCGGTGGACCGGGGGGTGCTCGGCGGCGAGGGGGACCGGATCTGGCGAGGTGGGATAAGCGATCGAGATGGAGGGGGATCGAGATCGAGTGTCCATGAAATTTAGAAATATTCATGATAGTTCAAAAAGTGCCCATGAAATACAATCGAGAAATGAAGGCTACGATTTAAATACAATCGATCTTACCTATCTATCTGTTCACAATCTTCTTGCCCTTCTTTTTCGCAAATGGAGTTCTTCTCTGGAACGGACGTCCTTTAGGTAGGGTGGTCCTGCTTCTTCTTGTGGTGTATGTTGCTACATCATCATCGTCGTCATGTTCGATCCTCGGGTCGCCCGTACTTGGTCGAAGTCTTGCTCATTGGCTACTCCATCCATTCCGATGATCTTCCTTTTGCCTCTCCTCACGACAACACGACTGGGCTTTGACGGGTCGGTAATGAAGAAGCATTGGTCCACTGGCTTTTCGGCGGTGCGTTTGCGCCCGCGGTTTTGGATTTGGCTTCGGGTATAACCATGGTGGTGAAATACCGGTCTTCTTTTAGGACGCTCTTGGCCCATTCTGACACGGAACATCGGGACCTTCTCTCCAGCGTAGCTCAGCTCCCAGATCTCCTCGATCCTTCCGTAGTATCTGTCCTTGTCGTTACTGGTGTAGGATTCCATCGTTACGCCGGAGTTCTAATAACCATCGCTCTTCATGTCCTTGGCCTCGGTGTAGAATGTGTAGCCATTGATATCGTACACCTCATAGGTCATCAGGTTGTGCTCGGCGCCCTGTGACAAGGCGAATATGAGTTGTTCTTCCACGGGAAGAATCCTCATGTAAAGGGTACGACAGAAGCTTCTGCTTGAACCAACGCGTGAAACATGAGTTGTGCTCTTTGAGTATATCTCCGTCCGTCCTCTGTTGGCCTCGGTCATTGTACGTCTTCTTAATAAAGTTTTGTGCTGTACCACCCAAGGATCGACCACGTCTATGTGTTGTAGCGCGACTAGGTTTGCTCTTTCAAAGTCGGCGAGTCGACCCTCGAAGTCGACATGCATTTCGCGACGACCCTCACGGTGACCCCATCCAGCGAGCCTGCCGAGGTGCCTGTTGACGGGCAGACCAACGGGGTTCTCGATGCCTAGATAATTCGTGCAGTAGGAGATGCACTCTTCGGTCAGAAAGCCCCTGGCTATCCTTCCCTCTGGACGTGACATGTTGCGAACGTATCCTTTGATGACACCATTCATCCTTTCGAACGGCATCATGCTATGCAGGAACATCGGCCCGAGTTGGATGATATCGTCCACGATATGGACCAGCAGATGCACCATAACGTCGAAGAATGCGGGTGGGAAGTACATCTCAAGCTCGCATAGTATCACCATGATCTCTTCCTGTAGCCTTCTGAGTTGCCTCACGCCAACAGTCTTCCGAGAGATGATGTCGAAAAAGTTGCATAGGCCAAATAGGGTTTCACGGACGTGCGCGTCCATGATCCCACGGATTGCTACTGGAAGTATTTGCGTCATCAGCACGTGACAGTCGTGAGACTTCATCCCGCTGAACTTCAGCTTCGCTGGGTCTACGTATCTGCTTATCTTCCCTGCGTAACCGTAAGTAAGTTTTACTCCTACGAGGCAGGTGAAAAACTGCTTGATCTCCTCCTGACTTAGAGTGAAGCATGCGGGAGGGTAGTCAGTTCCGGTCTTCTTGGCCTTCTTGCCTTTGAGACGACTTTCTGTGTCCTGCTTCGCCTCATCATCATCATCATCATCATGATCATCATATATAGCATGAAGATCCTCCCTGATGCCCATTGATTTCAAGTCTGCCCTTGCTTTCGGCCCATCTTTGGTCCTCTCTGGCATGTTGAGCAGGGTACCAAGCAGACTCTCGCACACGTTCTTCGTGATATGCATGACATCAAGGCTGTGAGGCACACGGTGGATCTTCCAGTACGGCAAGTCCCAGAAAATAGACCTCGTTTTCCATACCTTCAGCAGCGGCTCTGGCACCTTTCGCTTCTTTCCTGGCTCTGGCGCCTTTTGCTTCTTTCCCGGCGGTGGGCAGTCTTTCCAATTTTTCAACAGCTCGTCTATTTCCTCGCCGCTCCTCGTACGCGGGCGTCCTCGGGGTTCGGTTTCACCATCGAACAGATCCTTGCGTTTTCTCCACGGGTCATCGTCGCGAAGCCACCTTCGATGTCCCATGAACACGGTTTTCGAAGACCCGGGATCTCTATCTAGCTGGCGATACATTGTGTCATCCATGCACCTGACGCATCCAGAAAATCCGTGGACCACCTGCCCCGCGACATATCCGTAACCGACATAGTCGTGCACCGTCGTGAGCAGCGTGGCTCTTATAGGGAAATATTCTTTTTCTGTGGCGTCCCACGTATTGGCTGGCGTTTTCCACAGCATGTCAAGCTCCTCTGTCAGCAGCCCCAGATACAGATTGATGTCGTTCCCTGGTTGTTTCGGTCCTTCAATTAGCATACTCATGTGAATGTACTTCCTCTTCATGCACAACCAGGGGGGAAGGTTGTACATCCACACAAACACAGGCCAGGTGCTATGTGTGCTTCTCTGGCTGCCAAACGGATTGACTCCATCGGTATTCGCGCCCAGCATGATGTTCCTTGGATCGTTCCCAAATTCTGGGTCTTCAAAGTTCAACGCTTGCCACTGGCTCGCATCCTTAAGGTGACTCATCATCTTGTCTTTTTTATCTATCTCCGGATCATTTGCGTCATCTTCTCGCTTCTTCTCCTCCCTATCTGCGTGCCAACGCAGGAGCTTTGCTACCTTAGGGTCCGCTAAATACCGCTGCAGACGAGGAGTGATCGGAAAGTACCACACCACTTTTCGAGGAGCTTTCTTCCTCTTCTTGTATCGAGTGACGACGCACAACGGACATATGGTAGACTCCGCGTGCTCGTCCCGATAAATGATGCAATTGTTCTTGCACACATGGTATTTCACGTGCGGTAAATCCAGAGGACACACGATTTTCTTCGCCTCCTCCAAACTGGTCGGGCACTTGTTCCCCTCGGGAAGACGTTCGTGCCAGAATGACATGTTCTCGTCGAAGCATGCATCGGTCATTTTGTGTTTTACCTTCATCTCCAGAGCCATGAGCGTTACTTTCAGGCGGGTATCCTCGGGCCTGCATCCTTCATACAATGGAGTAACCGCGTCTAACTCAAGTTGATCCATCTTGGCTTTCTCTCGGGCGGCAGCTCTTGCGTTATCCGTCTGCTTGAGAAGCAGCTCTTGAATATGAGGGTCCTGCACCCAGCCCATCGATGGTCCAGCGTCGTCTGCTCCGCCGGCATCATCATCTTCATGATCATGCCCGTCGACTGCTCCGGCATCTTCCTCATCATCATGTCCTGCATCTTCTACATGATGACTGTGTACAGCATCACCGTCGTGATCATCTCCTAGGGATTCTTCGTCTTCTCGCCCGCCCGAGCCGCGGTGGTTGTCTTGCTGCCCTTCCTCATTTCTTGCCCGGCCCCCATGGACGACTTCGTAGTCATCTTCATCACCTTGCCACCGATAGCCATCCATGAAACCACGCAAGAGCAGGTGGTCCCGCACCTGCCCGGATTCCGGGTCCGCAATAAGGCTCTTCAGCTTGCATCTTCGACACGGACATCTTATCTCCGTCTCATTCTTTTGAAGCATCTCGGCCTTCGCGGACCTCAAAAACCTATTCACGATGCCTTCGGTCATCATGCGGACCATGGTCGCTTGCGGGGTAGAGCAAAACGATATTTTAGAACCAAGAAAAAATTTGGCATGACTTTCCCTAAAAATAGGACCAAAAAGAATGCTTAATGCAAAATTCTCGCCGAAACGGAAATGAATCAACATTCCGGCAAAATATTGGCAACTATCGAATTTCAAATACCGGTACACCTCCAAACACAAACACATATGCAACACCACGAACATATGCAACACCACGAACATACATAGATCTAGCTAGGCCATAAAAAGTGCATGTGCACATTGTTGTAGGGAGAACAACATAAATATAGCTTCCCCCTTACTTACCTATCAAAACAAGGTAATTTAACCACTTAAATTGAATGAATCTATGGTGGAAATGAGGTGAAAAAGAGGAGGCACCCGAGACAAGGAGGAGGTGGAGAGAATGAAGTGGGGAGAAAGTGAGTGTAGGTAGGAGAGGCTGTCCAAAATATCTTGTTGCTGCCCACTTACTAATGGCGCACCAACTCTAAATGCGCCATTAGTAATCCAGGTTACTAATGGCGCACCTCCTGGTTGTGCGCCATTAGTAGTTTTGCAAAAAAAATACTAATGGCGCACTGTCCCACAGTGCGCCATTACTAGTTTAAACTAGTAATGGCGCACGGTGGAACAGTGCGCCATTAGTAGTTTTGCAAAAAAGGGAATAAAAAATATAATAAAAAAACAACATTAGTGGCGCACTTTCCGGCAGGTGCGCCATTACTAGTTACAACTAGTAATGGCGCTCTGTGTCTGGATGTGCCATTAGTATGTTTGGACAGGCGCACTAGTTAAAAAAAATTAATACTAATGGCGCACCCGGGGCCAGGTGCGCCATTAGTAGTTTCAACTCTAATGGCGTATCAGAAGGTGGTGCGCCATTAGTATATACTAATGGCGCACCACTTGTCTGGTGCGCCATTAGTGTCAATCCCATCTATAGCCCTTTTTCTAGTAGTGATTGGTTTATATAGTGACTAATTGTGGGTTTTAGTAATTTGGGAGGAATTATATTTGGTACTATTTGATTTATATGCAAACTGAGGTCAAAATAACACTTACTTTGCATATGTAGGTGTGGTTTACTTAGTGCCTTCTAATCTCCGTCGTAACCACCATCGATCACCCGCACCGTCCCGTCGCCGGCACCACCTTGTGGTGAGCCTCTTGTTCATGTAATTTTATATAAAAAATTGATGTTTGTGTGATTTGGATATATAGTTAGTCGTATAATTATCTTACCCATACGTTGTTTGTTATACATAGTGCCATGGTTTTGATATCCGTCCCCGTCGGCCCTCGTCCTTGTTATGATTCGGATATGGTATATTCTCTTTAAAACTATTTGTTGCATTTCGTGTTTATGACAAATTATGCCCATCAAGTTGACATAGATATTTTTATCTAGGAGGTATGTGAACCGGAAATTCCAACCGACCCTATTGTCGAGAGGTTAAATCTAGTTGAAAGAGAAAACGATTATTTGAAAGAAAAATTGAAAAGAATTGAGGGGGAGAAGATGGAATTGGAGTTGCATGTTGCCGATGTCGTCGATGATCACAAGATCAAGATGGAGAAAATGCGCTTGAAGATTAGAAAGATTAGAAAATATGCCATTGATAGTGAGGCTTGGTATCATTATGCTGTTGGATCAATTGTTACCTTAGTTGCGATCTTGATCGCATTTGTTGTTGCATTTAAATGCTTTAGCTAGAGAGTTATTAGTTTGTTGCATTTAAGTGTTGTATGAACTTTATGTATTGTATTAATTTGGTGTTTTTGGTGCTGTGTATTAATGATGAGCGGCAATGGATGTACGAAGACTGATGCTCTCCCGAGTTCATTAATGGCGTGCATACTTTTCTGCTTGCGGCTGAGGCAAACAAGCGGGCGGATGGTTTTATGCCTTGTCCATGTGCTGGCTGTAAGAATGGTCACAATTACTCTACGTCAAGAACCATTCACATCCACCTGTTTGAGTCCGGTTTCATGCCCCACTATAATGTTTGGACCAAGCACGGAGAAAGAGGGGTTATGATTGAAGACAATGAAGAAGAAGAGGATGACGAGAGCTATCCAGGCCATGGGTTCCCAGAATACGATGATATAACAATGGGGGAAGAAGCTGAGCCGGTAATGCGGGAAGAAGCTGAGCCGGCAATGCGGGAAGAAGCTGAAGAATAGGCATCAGATGAGCCCGTTGATGATCTAGGTCGGGCCATTGCCGATGCAAAGAGAAACTGCGCAAGTGATTTTGAGAAGAAGAAGTTGCACCGCATGTTAGAGGATCACAAAAAATTGTTGTACCCGAATTGCGTAGGTGACAAGAAAAAGCTAGGCACCACACTGGAATTGCTGCAATGGAAGGCAGATAATGGTGTATCTGACAAGGGATTGGAAAGTTGCTGGTAATGATAAAGAATATGCTTCCAAAGGACAACGAATTGCCCGAGAGTACGTACGAAGCAAAGAAGGTTGTCTGCACTCTAGGGTTAGAGGTGCAGAAGATACATGCATGCCCTAATGATTGCATCCTCTATCGCGGTGAGTACGAGGATTTGAAGCTTGCCCGGTATGCGGTGCATTGCGCTATAAGATCAGCCCCGATGACCCTGTGATGTCGAGGGCGAGCGCCCCAGGAAGAAGATTCCTGCCAAGGTGATGTGGTATGCTCCTATAATGCCACGGTTGAAACATTTGTTCCAAAACAAAGAGCATGCCAAGGCGATGCGATGGGACAGAGAAGACCGTAAGAAAGACAGAAATGTGACGCCCCCGATTCAAGATCAGGGACTCACGGGAAGATATCACAACACAACTCTAAAACATAAATAAGTCATACAAGCATCATAATACAAGCCAGGGGCCTCGAGGGCGTGAATACAAGTGCTCAATCATAGACGAGTCAGCGGAAGCAATAATATCTGAGTTCAGACATAAGTTAAACAAGTTGCCATAAGATGGCTAGCACAAACTGGGATACAATCGAAAGAGGCGCAGGCCTCCTGCCTGGGATCCTCCTAACTACTCCTGGTCGTCGTCAGTGGGCTGCACGTAGTAGTAGGCACCTCCGGTGTAGTAGGAGTCATCGTCAATGGTGGCGTTTGGCTCCTGGGCTCCATCGTCTGGTCGCAGCAATCGGGTAAAGAAAGGGGGAAAAGGGGGGAACAAGGCAACCGTGAGTACTCATCCAAAGTACTCGCAAGCAAGGAGCTACACTAGATATGCATGGATATATGTGTAAAGGGCCATATCAGTGGACTGAACTGTAGAATGTCAGAATAAGAGGGGGATAGCTAATCTTGTCGAAGACTACGCTTCTGGCAGCCTCCGTCTTGCAGCATGTAGAAGAGAGTAGACTACAGTCCTCCAATTAGTATCGCATAGCATAATCCTACCCGGCGATCCCCTCCTCGTCGCCCTCTTAGAGAGCAACCACCGGGTTGTATCTGGCACTTGGAAGGGTGTGTTTTATTAAGTATCCAGTTCTAGTTGTCATAAGGTCAAGGTACAACTCTGGGTCGTCCTTTTACCGAGGGACACGGCTATTCGAATAGATAAACTTCCCTGCAGGGATGCACCACATAACCCAACACGCTTGATCCCATTTGGCCGGACACACTTTTTTGGGTCATGCCCGGCCGCGGAAGATCAACACGCCGTAGCCCCACCTAAGCACAACAGAGAGGTCAGCACGCTGGTCTAAACCTAAGCGCACAGGGGTCTGGGCCCATCGCCCTTAGCACACCTGCACGTTGCGAACGCGGCCGGCGAGCAGACCTAGAAACCTCCATTACAAAGGAAGTCACGTTACGCGGTCCAACCCGGCGCGCGCCACTCAGTCCCTGACGTCACGAAGGCTTCGGCTGATACCACGACGTCGAGTGCCCATAACTTTCCCACGTAGTTGGTTAGTGCGTATAGACCAAATGGCCAGACTTAGATCAAATACCAAGAACTCGTTATGCATGTTATTTTGAAATAACCGCGAACACCGACAGGGCCAGGCCCACCTCTCACCCAGGTAGTCTCAACCTGCCCTGTCGCTCCGCCACAAAGATCCACCCAGAGGGCCGTCGGGACCAAGGTCCTTTCAGCCCCCAATCCGTGAATCACTCGCGGGTACTCCTCGAGCCGACCAGACTTTAGTCACCACATGTATCATGTATAAAGTATAGTATATACCCGTGATCACCTCCCGAGTGATCACGGCCCGATAGTATAACACAGCAGACGGACAAGAATGTAGGGCCACTGATGGAAAACTAGCATCCTATACTAAGCATGTAGGATTGCAGGTAAAGGTAACAACAGTAGTAGCAAGGACACGCTATGCATCACGATAGGATAAACGGAAAGCAGTAACATGCTACACTACTCTAATGCAAGCAGTATAGGAGAGAATAGGCGATATCTGGTGATCAAGGGGGGGGCTTGCCTGGTTGCTCAGACAAGAAGGAGGGGTCATCGGTGACGTAGTCGACCACAGGGGCATCAGCATCGTCACGGGGTCTACCGAAGAGAACAGGGGGGAGAAACAGCAAATACATAGCAAGCAAGTGCATAACAAGATAACAGGCAAAGCTAGACGTGTTCTAACGCGGTATGAGGTGATACCGGTGAAGGGGGAAACAACCGGGAAAGTATCCTCGGTGTTTCGCGTTTTTGGGCAGAGGAGCCGGAGGGGGAAAGTTGCGAGTCTGGTATGTTAGGGGTGTGTGGCGGACGAACGGGCTGCGTATCCGGGTTCGTCTCGTCGTTCTGAGCAACTTTCATGTAGAAAGTATTTTCATCCGATTTACGGATTAAAAGATATGATTTTCTAAAGATTTTATTAATTACTAGAATTTAATTAATTATTTAAATTAATTCGAAAAATGGGTTAATGACATCAGCATGATGTCATGCTGACGTCAGCAGTCAACGGAGTTGACTGGTCAACCTGACCAGGGGGTCCCACTGGTCGGTGACACATATTAATTAAACATTTTAATTAGCCTAATTATTATTGATTAGGGGGTGGGCCCCACTGTCATACATATTAATTAGCTAATTAACTAACCAGGTTAATTAGATAACTAATGTTTAATTAGTTTAATTATTTGTTTAGTTTAATTAATCAAAATTAATTAAGTTAATTATTTCTGTAATTAATTAATTAATTATAATTTTTTATATATTTTTTTAGTTCTTTTTTTTATAAAACGTTCTGGGCTAGGCCCACCTGTCATTGGTCCAGAGGGGCTAGTGGGCACGGGCGCAGAGGGCAAACGGGCGCGGGCGACAGTTTTGGGCGCAACCCAATCGGGCACACACCCAGGGCGCCGTGGCGAGGCCGGGCGGTCACCGGAGGGGGACGCCGGCAGGAGAGCAGCAGGGCGGCGCCCGTGGCCAGGGGAGTGGCGCTGCGCGCGGGCAGCACAGACGGAGGCGGGATGCAACAGAGTCGGCGTGCGGCTACGCTAGGCGAGGCCGTGGCTGGTGCGGGCGCGGCGATGCGAGCCGCGGCGAGCAGCCAACGTAGGGAGGCGGACCGCAGCGAGGGAGGCCGGAGCGGGGCGGCGAGTGAGCAGCGGCAGGACGTCGGCCGCGAGGTGGAGCGAGAGGCGGGAGGTGGCGGAGCCGAAATGGGGTCACGGGCGTGGCGTGTCCAGGGTCGTGCGCGCGCCGGGGATGAAGGTCACGGCGAGCGCGACAGGGGGCGCATGCGGGCGTGGGTGCCGGCCCCGGGCGCAGGCCGCAAGGGCCGCGACAGTTCGGCACGCACTGCGGGGAGCAGGGCGCGGGGTGAGACATGGCGACGGTAGCGGAGCAGCAGCTGCGGCAGTAGAGCAGCGGCAGTGGCCGGCATTGTGGGTGGAAGGGCACGGTGCTGCGAAAGCAGAGAGGGAGGAGGGAGGCGGCGGCTCACATCGATATGCAGGGTACAGGGCAGCGAGGCATGAGGAGGAAGATGGGGACGGCCTTGTAGACGGACGCGATGTCGGCGATGGAGTCCGGTGGGGCAGCTCCAGCGAGGGGTCGGAGAGGAGGACGGTGAGGCGGCGTTCCGGGCAGCGGCGACGGCGTGCTTGTGAGTCCCGATCCAATCTGGATCGGGGGGAAGCGACATGGGGGGAGGAGTGCGGGTGGTTGGGTTAGGGTTTGACCAGGGGTGGGGGGTTATGGGGGGAGTGGGGTGGCCGGCTGGGCCTTTGCCCAGTTGGGCTGGTTGGCCCGATGGCCTGCTGGGTCGAGGCCCAGTTCGGGGGAGGGGTCTCTTTTTCTCTTTTTTTGTTTTACTTTTTCTTATTATTGTTTTCTATTTTGGCTAATTGTCTGGGCACCAAATGAGTTTTGTAAAATATGAGAGCTGGCCCACAAATCACAACACAATATATCCTACCACAACAACTAGTTTGGGGTAAATATCATTTCATATTTATTTTGTATTAATAAAAAGGTTATTAAATAATGTTTTCAACCACTGTTTGAGGTTATTTAAGTCACCTATCAAATTTCAATAATGTTGTTTACCATTTTATCATAGCCTCTGATTTATCTACTATTTATTGAACATTTTAGTTTTAATATTTCAAAACTTTTATTGTTTGCTTGATTTTAAATTTTGAATTTGAATTGGTTTCAAACTAACGCGAGATTAGCAACAATAACCGAGGTGACGTGGCATCGTTAACGTGGGATTACTGTAGCTTAATTATTCGGGCATCACAATTCTCCTCCACTACAAGAAATCACGTCCGGAGATTTAAGAGGTAGAGAAGGGGGAAAGGTCTAGTTACGAAATCCTAACGGATCTTCTCGGCCTTGGTTGCTCTTCTCGAAGAGGTCGATCCATTACATTGATGCTTCATTTCTCTGCTTCGGGTAATCATGAGAATGTCGGCATCCTTTCATCAGGAACTCCATCGTACTTACGAAAGAATAAAGGGTGGGCAGTCCGAGAGAATAGACCTCCGCAAGGTCGACTATCTGGTCGATAACACCGAGGAAGGTGGCAGAACGGAAGTAACTCTCGAATGGAAACTTACGAAAATATCGAGAGCATAGTAAGGAGGTATCATGTGAAGTTTCAAGCGGACAGACAAATGTTCGATGCCTGAAACGGGGCGTGAACGGGGTTCAAAGCAATGGGAATAAGTATTTTGTCTGATACCAGAATTGATGAGCTCTCCAAAGGTGGCTCGTGAACTACTTATGAGGCCATGCGCGAGGAGAAACCTTGGGAACAAGAGGTGTATAGGTGAGTCAGGTTTCGATCCTGTGGAACTGTGGGTTAAGGGCCCACCATGTGGGTTAAAGGTAGAAAGGGCGGTGATATTTTGCACAGTCATGATAACAAGGCATGTTAAAGGATAGCCTATTAATTATGTCGGCAATGTCAGTACCAAGGGCGAGGGACAAAGAGAACCATCTTCCTGCTCGTTGAACGAGGCAGACCAATAGGTAAAGTTCTCGTCCATCGGTGGTTACCGGAACGTTATCAACCATATTAATAGGGTCTTAGTGACAGAGTGGTTCAACGATGTGCTTACCTAAGCAGGAGAATAATACTGCTTAGATCATATAGATCACCAGTAAGGTTAAACAAAGCCATGGAAAGGAAAATGTGATCATCAGATTAAACAGAACAATGGAAGGGAAAATGTGTTTAAACACATGTTTCAGGATATATCCTTCCCAAGGACAAACAGAACATGATATCCATGACAGGATAGAAAGTAGAAAACCATTTCGGTAAGGGGAGAGGAATTTCATGACATAACCCAAGCAACGGTGTTTGGATAATGGACAAAGAAAATTTAGCATTGTTCTTCAAGTGCTCTTATTGAAAATCGGAGTATCACTGACATGCTTCGAGATAACATTGGCATGGTCTTCAAGCAAGGTCAGACTTTGGATACAAAGGATCCATCAGGAACAACTCATAGAATAAGTCTTTCAATTTCCTCATGGAAGAATGGATAATCTTGCTAAAAAGGAAACTATAACAGTAGGTCCTCCGGCCAGGTGTGCTGGGCATGACACCACCTTACCGGGTCATAAAAGAACATTGTTATTACCCTTGGAAATATATTCCAACCATCGTATCTGACCGGGATTCAGATCTGGTCGGTGTTAGGATACCTCAGACTCAAGGTGCCTGAGAAGAAAAGGTGTAACACACATTGACGAGATGACAATGTAAGATTCTCGGGAAATGAACTATGGAAGTGAGTTCCGAACAAGGGTTCATCATTAAGCCAAGGAGAGGATGAGGAGGTGGCTTATGGACTCAGTGACCATTCATCGAGAATTCCAAAAGGATGGATTTCCACAATCATGTGAACACGGTGATAACATTTTTCAGATCAAATGACCTAATGATGTATGCTCGAGGGAAACATACACAATTTAAACATTGGTCGAATGGTGCACCCGAAATATGGGCTTAGGTAGCATGATCAGTATTAGAATGGTGATCGTGATATGTATCACTTGTATCAAGAATTCTCCAGAGGTGGTGAAATTCTCATAACAATCCTGACATAAAAGATGGTAATACCCCAAGGTAAAGAAGAACAAAGGCTGGATAGCAAGGATCTCAAGGTATATCACAAAACACGAGCAAGTTTGTGTTGGAGGGAAGACAATAAAGTGGTCAATGATATCACAAATCATCGAGGCAAGGATGGTATTTCTCACCATGAATTCAATTCATATGATGGAAAAGCTCGGAATACAGATGATGATCACGACACATTTGTCGAGAGATTTCACGAAGATGTAATCGATCGACGATGACATCAAGTCAAACGAATGATGAAGCGAAAGGTTATTGGAACGATGGTTAGGACACAAACTCGAAATCAAGTTTGTTGTTCAAGGTGAAATGATATGACGATGCAAATCGACGCAAGCTTAGCTCATCGTTGAAAGTTGTGCTCCGGGAATAAGGACCAGGTAGCACGATTAAATTTAGCATGATAATGATGTAGCCGATCAGGCTAGGAATGACATGATGGAGTATTAAACTTCTCAACAACAAAGTACTAGGGTTACTGAATTGCCGTGCGGATTCGATTCAATTCTCGGAGTCCTCGGATGACGACAACCCAGAACCATTGGAGTGACCATGACAGGGAAATGTACTACTTCATCAGAAATTCATAATATGTAGTGCGATGGCAAGATATCCTCGAGATACCAGGGGGTGGCACTCGAAGGCAGATCAAAATAGAAGTTGGGAAGGCGTACTGGTCTGCAGAAGGCAAGTACTTGAACTTGTCCGAGAAATAGAGTCAAAGGAGAACAATCATGGTCGGAACCACGGTTGCAATGGATCAATTCACAGATACCAGATGATATTTATCAAGGAAATAGTTATTATTACAAGAAGTTTCCACGATAGGATCTACATCATGTCCATGGGCATGAACACAAAGTTCAAGGTCGACTCCCACTTCTTTAGTGCATAACCTTTCATTCACTTCTCGTCTTCAATGAGGTTGTGGTGTTGAAATTTTATCTGTCATAACACCGGTAGAGTACGACCCATAGTAGTTTTCGGGTTCACACAGATTAAGGAAGGCATAGGTTCAACCCATCGGGGCATCTTAGAAACATATACCATGAATTTTTAGGAGTAATTAACACAAGCTTGAAAGTAGAGCATGGTTGTCAAAGCATTATGCATCAGGGAAAGAACTCACAAGATTTGTATGTGTATGATACCATCAGATAACAACCCAGCAATGGGTGTGGCGGTCCATAACGGAGCTAACGTGAGTATCGGTACTCAACCAGAGGAAGAAACAATGCAAAGGCATTGGATTATAGAAGCAACTGGCTAATTCAAAGATCACATCCAAAGGATTTATGATTTCCAAATCAATGGATCAGAAGCAAACGCTCAGATTAAGGATGGATAGGTTGAGTAAGCTTAGGGGTAAAATTGACGACAATTTGAATTCTAGGATCTGATTGAGGATTGCGAGCATTCGCAATATTTTGAATCAATGGACTCAAAATGATAGTGACAAAGGATGTCAACGGAGATTACTAGAAATGTGGAATTAACCATAATGCAGGAATTCAAGGAATTCAAGAGCAATAGGCTGCTGAGGATTTTCAGAAAACCGAATACTATTCCAAAGAATTTTATGAAACACATGAACAACTGAGGATGAACAAATCCTTGATAAGTGTGAGGAATTATACTTAGGGGTATTCAGGTGGCAAAGAGACTGCAAGGCAGTAAGCACAAAGGATTCTCAGAATAGCGGGAAGCAGCTTTGGGTATCTTGTACTAAAATAGTAATCGAGAATGAAGGTATGGATGGCAAGTATAAGTAGTTATCCATAGGGATGTCTCGGTGGTAGTGAATTTGCAAGGGCAGTGGGCACAAGTGTCTCGGTAAAACATCAAATAGCATCTTCGGAAACGTCTGGTGCAGCAAGCGATCGTCTGTAATAAGGGGCTCTCCGGGAGGAAGTAATTACGAGAACCTAGAGTCGGAGTTAGTAAAATCGTTTAACCCGAATAGAAGAGAGCTCAGAGTCCCGAGAGTATAGGCAAGGAATAAAAGATCCTAATACCACCCAATGGCGACGTGGGCCCATGAGCCGCACAACCATGTTAGTAAAACAGTTTTCATCGACTAGACTCAACTTCGGCCAAGGAGTTGGAAAGGGGGATTCCTACAGGCAGTCCGCTCTGATACCAACTTGTGACGCCCCCGATTCAATCGTACACTAATCATGCACGCAAACGTGTACGATCAAGATCATGGACTCACGGGAAGATATCACAACACAACTCTAAAACATAAATAAGTCATACAAGCATCATAATACAAGCCAGGGGCCTCGAGGGCTCGAATACAAGTGCTCAATCATAGACGAGTCAGCGGAAGCAACAATATCTGAGTTCAGACATAAGTTAAACAAGTTGCCATAAGATGGCTAGCACAAAATAGGATACAATCAAAAGAGGCGCAGGCCTCCTACCTGGGATCCTCCTAACTACTCCTGGTCGTCGTCAGTGGGCTGCACGTAGTAGTAGGCACCTCCAGTGTAGTAGGAGTCGTCGTCAACGGTGGCGTCTGGCTCCTGGGCTCCATCGTCTGGTCGCAGCAATCGGGTAAAGAAAGGGGAAAAGGGGGGAACAAGGCAACCGTGAGTACTCATCCAAAGTACTCGCAAGCAAGGAGCTACACTACATATGCATGGATATATGTGTAAAGGGCCATATCAGTGGACTGAACTGCAGAATGCCAGAATAAGAGGGGGATGGCTAATCCTGTCGAAGACTACGCTTCTGGCAGCCTCCGTCTTGCAGCATGTAGAAGAGAGTAGACTGCAGTCCTCCAAGTAGCATCGCATAGCATAATCCTACCCGGCGATCCCCTCCTCGTCGCCCTCTTAGAGAGCGACCACCGGGTTGTATCTGGCACTTGGAAGGGTGTGTTTTATTAAGTATCTAGTTCTAGTTGTCATAAGGTCAAGGTACAACTCCGGGTCGTCCTTTTACCGAGGGACACGGCTATTCGAATAGATAAACTTCCCTGCAGGGGTGCACCACATAACCCAACACGCTTGATCCCATTTGGCTGGACACACTTTTCTGGGTCATGCCCGGCCGCGGAAGATCAACACGTCGCAGCCCCACCTAGGCACAACAGAGAGGTCACCACGATGGTCTAAACCTAAGCGCACAGGGGTCTGGGCCCATCGCCCTTAGCACACCTGCATGTTGCGAACGCGGCCGGCGAGCAGACCTAGCAACCTCCATTACAAAGGAAGTCATGTTACGCGGTCCAACCCGGCGCGCGCCACTCAGTCGCTGACGTCACGAAGGCTTCGGCTGATACCACGACGTCGAGTGCCCATAACTTTCCCACGTAGTTGGTTAGTGCGTATAGACCAAATGGCCAGACTCAGATCAAATACCAAGAACTCGTTATGCGTGTTATTTTGAAATAACTGCGAACGCCGACAGGGCCAGGCCCACCTCTCACCCAGGTAGTCTCAACCTGCCCTGTCGCTCCGCCACAAAGATCCACCCAGAGGGCTGTCGGGACAAAGGTCCTTTCAGCCCCCAATCCGTGAATCACTCGCGGGTAATCCTCGAGCCGACCCGACTTTAGTCACCACATGTATCATGTATAAAGTATAGTATATACCCGTGATCACCTCCCGGGTGATCACGGCCCGATAGTATAACACAGCAGACGGACAAGAATGTAGGGCCACTGATGGAAAACTAGCATCCTATACTAAGCATGTAGGATTGCAGGTAAAGGTAACAAAAGTAGTAGCAAGGACACGCTATGCATCAGGATAGGATAAACGGAAAGAAGTAACATGCTACACTACTCTAATGCAAGCAGTATAGGTGAGAATAGGCGATATCTGGTGATCAAGGGGGGGGGGCTTGCCTAGTTGGTCAGACAAGAAGGAGGGGTCGTCGATGACGTAGTCGACCACAGGGGCATCAGCATCGTCACGGGGTCTACCGAAGAGAACAGGGGGGAGAAACAGTAAATACATACCAAGCAAGTGAATAACAGGATAACAGGCAGAGCTAGACGTGTTCTAACGCAGTATGAGGTGATACCGGTGAAGGTGGAAACAACCGGGAAAGTATCCTTGGTGTTTCGCATTTTTGGGCAGAGGAGCTGGAGGGGGAAAGTTGCGAGTTTGGTATGTTAGGGGTGTGTGGCGAACGAACGGGCTGCATATACGGGTTAGTCTCGTCGTTCTGAGCAACTTTCATGTAGAAAGTATTTTCATCCGAGTTACGGATTCAAAGATATGATTTTCTAAAGATTTTATTAATTACTGGAATTTAATTAATTATTTAAATTAATTCGAAAAATGGATTAATGACATCAGCATGATGTCATGCTGACGTCAGCAGTCAACCGAGTTGACTGGTCAACCTGACCGGGGGGGTCCCACTGGTCAGTGACACATATTAATTAAACATTTTAATTAGCCTAATTAGTATTAATTAGGGGGGTGGGCCCCACTGTCATACATATTAATTAGCTAATTAACTTACCAGGTTAATTAGATAACTAATGTTTAATTAGTTTAATTATTTGTTTAGTTTGATTAATCAAAATTACTTAAGTTAATTATTTCTGTAATTAATTAATTAATTATAATTTTTTTATATTTTTTTAATTCTTTTTTTTATAAAACGTTCTAGGCTAGGCCCACCTGTCATTGGTCCAAAGGGGCTAGTGGGCACGGGCGCAGAGGGCAAACGGGCACGGGCGATGGTTTCGGGCGCAACCCAATCGGGCACACGCCCAGGGCGCCGTGGCGAGGCCGGGCGGTCACGGGAGGGGGACGCCGGCAGGAGAGCAGCAGGGCGGCGCCGGTGGCGAGGGGAGTGGCGCTGCGCGTGGGCAGCACAGACGGAGGCGGGACGCAACAGCGGCGGCGTGCGGCTACGCTAGGCGAGGCCGTGGCTGGTGCGGGCGCGGCGATGCGAGCCGCGGCGAGCGGCCAGCTTCGGGAGGCGGACCGCGGCGAGGGAGGCCGGAGCGGGGCGGCGAGTGAGCAGCGGCAGGACGTCGGCTGCGAGGTGGAGCGAGAGGCGGGAGGTGGCGGAGCCAAAATGGGGTCACGGGCATGGCGTGTCCAGGGTCGTCGCGCGCGGGGGGATGAAGGTCGCGGCGAGCGCGACAGGGGGCGCGTGCGGGCGTGGGTGCCGGCCCCGGGCGCGACAGTTCGGCACGCGCTGCGGGGAGCAGGGCGCGGGGTGAGACATGGCGACGGCAGTGGAGCAGCAGCCGCAACAGTAGAGCAGCGGCAGTGGCCGGCATTGTGGGTGGAAGGGCACGGTGCTGCGGAAGCAGAGAGGGAGGAGGGAGGCGGCTGCTCACATCGACATGCAGGGTACAGGGCAGCGAGGCATGAGGAGGAAGACGGGGACGGCCTTGTAGACGGAGACGACGTCGGCGATGGAGTCCGGTGGGGCAGCTCCAGCGAGGGGTCGAGGAGGAGGACGGTGAGGCGGCGTTCCGGGCAGCGGCGGCGGCGTGCTTGTGAGCCCCGATCCAATCTGGATCGGGTGGAGGAGTGCGGGTGGTTGGGTTAGGGTTTGACCAGGGGTGGGGGGTTATGGGGGGAGTGGGGTGGCCGGCTGGGCCTTTGCCCAGTTGGGCTAGTTGGCCCGATGGCCTGCTGGGTCGAGGCCCAGTTCGGGGGAGGGTCTCTTTTTCTTTTCTTTTGTTTGTCTTGTTTTGTTTTACTTTTTCTTATTTTTGTTTTTCTGTTTTGGCTAATTGTCTTGGCACCAAATGAGTTTTGTAAAATATGACAGCTGGCCCACAAATCACAGCACAATATATCCTATCACAACAACTAGTTTGGGGTAAATATCATTTCATATTTATTTTGTATTAATAAAAAGGTTATTAAATAATGTTTTCAACCACTGTTTGAGGTTATTTAAGTCACCTATCAAATTTCAATAATGCTGTTTACCATTTTATCATAGCCTCTGATTTATCTACTATTTATTGAACATTTTAGTTTTAATATTTCAAAACTTGTATTGTTTGCTTGATTTTAAATTTTGAATTTGAATCGGTTTCGAACTAACGCGAGATTAGCAACAATAACCGAGGTGACGTGGCATCATTAATGTGCGATTACTGTAGCTTAATTATTCGGGCGTCATAGGAAAGTTGAGAGTTCCCGCTGACGGGTCGCAGTGGAGAAAAATCGAAAGAAAGTACGGGAAGGAGTTTGCAGATGACGCAAGGAACGCATGGTTTGGTCTACGCGCAGATGGCATTAATCCTTTTGGGGAGCAGAGCAGCAACCATAGCACCTGGCCTGTGACTCTATGTTTGTGCATGAAGCGGAAGTTCATTATGATGCCAGTGCTCATCCAAGGCCCTAAGCAACCCGGCAAGGACATTGATGTGTACCTAAGGCCATTAGTTGAAGAACTCTTACAACTATGGAATGGAACAGGTGTACGTGCGTGGGATGAGCACATGGGGGAAGAATTTGACCTAAAGGCGTTGCTGTTCGTGACCATCAATGATTGGCCTGCTCTCAGTAACCTTTCAGGACAGACAAACAAGGGATACCGCGCATGCACGCACTGTTTGGATGACACCGACAGTACATATTTGGCTAATTGTAAGAAGAATGTGTACCTGGGACATCGTCAGTTTCTTCCGAGCAGGCATCCCGTAAGAAAGAAAGGCAAGCATTTCAAAGGTGAGGCGGATCACCGGACGAAGCCTCGCCACCATACTGGTGCTGATGTACATGATATGGTCAAGGATTTGAAGGTGGTCTTTGGAAAGGGTCCTGGTGGAGAACCTGTTCCGAATGACGCTGACGGACGCTCACCCATGTGTGGAAGAAGAAATCTATTTTTTGGAACCTGCCCTATTGGAAAGACCTAGAGGTCCACTCCGCAATCAACGTGATGCACGTGACGAAGAATCTTTGTGTGACCCGGCTTGGCTTCTTGGGCGTGTATGGGAAGACAAAATATACACTTGAGGCACGGGAGGACCAGCAACGTATGCACGGAAAAGACGACATACATCAGGGTCATGCAAGCTACGCTCTTACCAAATAAGAGAAGGAAATCTTCTTTGAATGCCTGCTCAGTATTAAGATACCATCTGGCTTCTCGTCAAATATAAAGGGAATAATAAACATGGCAGAGAAAAAGCTCCAGAACCTAAAGTCTCATGACTGCCACGTGATTATGACGCAACTGCTTCCGGTTGCATTGAGGGGGCTTCTACCGGAAAACATTCGATTAGCCATTGTGAAGCTATGTGCATTTCTCAATGCAATCTCTCAAAAGGTAATCGATCCAGAAATCATACCAAGGTTAGAGAATGATTTGGTGCAATGTCTTGTAAGTTTCGAGTTGGTGTTCCCACCATCCTTCTTCAACATCATGACACACGTCCTAGTTCACCTATGCGAAGAGATTAACGTTTTGGGTCCTGTATTTCTACACAATAAGTTCCCCTTTGAGAGGTTCATGGGAGTCTTAAAGAAATATGTTCATAACTGCGCTAGGCCAGAAGGAAGCATCTCCAAGGGCCATGAAAATGAGGAGGTCATTGAGTTTTGTATTGACTTTATTCCTGACCTTAAGCCGATTGGTGTTCCTGAATCGCGGCATTCTGCCTTGGTGGACTGGATGGAAAAGGCACGCTAGGAGGGGAACAAATAATATGTATGGACGGACATTCTCTCACTAAAGCAAACTACACAGTTCTACCGAATTCTGCCTTGGTGGCTCCGTATATGGGTGAACACAAGAATTTGCTACGCTCCAAACACCCAGAACAGTCTGATGACTGGATTACACGTGAACAAACCAGGAGTTTCGCTAGCTGGTTGCAGACATGTACCATGCATGACGCCTCTATTGAAGATGACCTGTACTTGCTGTCCCAGTTACCATCTTCGAATATAATTACTTTCAAAGGGTACGAGATAAATGGTAATACATTTTACACGATCGCCTAGATAAGAAGAGCCCCAACCAAAACAGTGGTGTCCGCTTTGATGCAAAAACCAAGACGGGAAAGGGAACATATTATGGTTATATATAGGACATATGGGAACTTGACTATCGACGTGGTTTGAAGGTCCCTTTGTTTCGGTGCAAATGGGTCAATATGACACGAGGCGGGGTAACGGAAGACCCGCAGTACGGAATGACAACAGTGGATCTCAACAATCTTGCGTATGCAGATGAACCATTCGTCCTAGCTAATGATGTGGCACATGTTTTCTATGTGAAGGACATGTCTACCAAGCTGAGAAAAAGAAAAGATAAGGAAGCGAATGCATCGTATGATGAGCCAAAGCGGCACATAGTTCTTTCTGGGAAGAGAAACATCATGGGAGTGGATGACAAGACAGACATGTCAGAAGATTATGAAAAGTTTGATGAAATTGCTCCATTCACAGAGAATATGGACCCGAGCATCCCGTTAAATGATGAAGATTTTCCATGGTTATGGCGCAAAGGGACACACGCGAAGAAAAAGTTTCACACCCAAAGATCTGGGATGTGATCGGCTTCACTATCATCACTTTTTTCTGTGTTTCACACCCAGGAGGGAATCTCTGTAATAGTTAGGGTAGTTATGTGTTTTGGCATTTGAAACACAAAGAAATATTATGTGCAAACAAATTCTTTCATGCCTTTACTGATTTTTAAAGTTAAGTTATTCACAAACTAGTGATTCACACAAATTTCAAATAATTCAAAAGGGACACACGCGAAGGGACACACGCGAAGAAAAAGATTCACACCCGGAGATCTGGGATGTGATCGGCTTCACTATCATCACTTTCTTCTGTGTTTCACACCCAGGAGGGAATCTCTGTAATAGTTACGGTAGTTATGTGTTTTGGCATTTGAAACGCGAAGAAATATTATGTGCAAACAAATTCTTTCATGCCTTTACTGATTTTTAAAGTTAAGTTATTCACAAACTAGTGATTCACACAAATTTCAAATAATTCAAAATTCAAACTATTCAAATTTGAAAACTACCGGCACTAACAGAAAGTTTCTAATTTTTGTACCTAACGCAAAAATATTCACAAAGAAACTCCAAATACAGCAAAAACAACTAAAAATAAATAAAACAAAATAAATAAAGCAGAAAAGAAAAAACTAAATGAAAAAAGCCCACCTACTAGGCCACAGCGACCTGCATACGACTAGAAACCCAAATTGTAATTGGGCCAGGATGCAGGCCCGCTAGCCCAATAGGCCCATCAGGGCATAGAAGCAGACATAGGCCCGGAAGGCCTGCTTAAGAGAGGAGCTCGAGAGAGCTACCGCACTGGGGCTTATAAACCAGTGTGGGCGCCCCTCGGTTAGCGAGGTGGGACTAAACTTGCCGCACCGCACCTGCGCTAGCGCACCACCTTTAGTACCGGTTGGTGGCTGGAACTAGTACTAAAGGGTGGGTCTTTAGTACCGGTTCCAGCCACCACCCGGTACTAAAGGCCTGCCCTTCCCGCTGTTTGGCCTAGCCAAAACAGGCCTTTAGTACCGGTTGGTGGCTCCAACCGGTACTAAAGGTGTCCCCTATATAGGAAACACTTCGAAAAATTTCAGTTTCTCATCTCCCACTTATCTCTGCCGCCGCCCCGTCCCGCACCGTCGCCGCCCCTGTCGCGCCGTCCCCGTCGACTCTGCGACGCTCCCGTCCTCGTCGCGTCGTCCCCGTCGACTCCGTGGCGCCCCCGTCGCCGGCCTGTCCCAGTCGCCACACCGGCCCATCGTCGTCCCCTCCCCTCGCCGTCGCCGTCGCCTTGGATCGACCTCGCCTCGCCGTCGCCGTCGCCTTGACCTCGCCCACGTGCGCTGTGAGCTCCTCCCCCGGCCCCTCTCCTCTCTCCAATCGATCAAAGCCACACCACGCGCCGGCGCCGGCCATAGCGCACACACACGCGCGCGCACACACACACACACACACTACACGCGCACACACACAATTTTTCTGTTTTTAGCTTTTAGTTTTTTCTGTTTTTCTGTTTTTCATACAAAGTTTTAGATGAATTAATTAATTAGATTAGATTAATGTCAAATAGTATATAGAAATGTTAGCTATAATATATATAATGTCAAATGTTATAGAAATGTTAGTTATATAGAAATGTTAGAAATTTTGGAAATGTTAGTTTTAGCTAGCTAGATGAATTAGATTAATTTCAAATTGTTAGACGATGATCAATGTTTTTTTAGTTTCTTATATTTTTAGTTATAAAATTTAGTATTTGCATATATGAAATCACAATCCATCATTTAAAAATGTTACTTTACTTTTGCGGCACATAGTATTTGTTGTCGATGATGCCCGGCCCGCATCCTCGCCATCGACCCGTTCGCGACGACGTCCTGCTTCAGAGGACCCATGTCCGGGATTGGGCTCCGCCGGGCTGGCACTGGGAGGTGCTACCTTCAGGGGCGCGACGCTTGGTGAGGAACCCGGCCCCGGGTCCGGTCGTCGACCCTCATCTCCTTTGGTGGTGTTCGCGTGGGCCACTTTTGGTGCGGAGGGAGCCGGCCCCGCCGGAGGTGGTACATCGCCGTGTCAGGGAGGAGGACAAGCACGTCCATCGCTACATGGCTGCTATGGACGTCAGGTTCTCCAATACCTGGCAGGTTCTTTGGGGAGATCACCTGAGCTATGATCCAGTGATGGTTCCTTCACTTTGGTTGTCCACCGCCCACGCCTCAGGAACTGCGAGTGGCCTAGATTACTCTTTAGTATTCGATCTTTATTAGCTGCTATAGATAGCTAGCTAGCTAGTGATGTATTTGATATATAATATTCGAGATGATTTATTCGAGATTATATATATTATTCGAGATGATGTATTCGAGATTATATCTATTATTCGAGACTATTCGATGATGCTTACACTGGTAGAAAAAGGGCGTATAGTCCTGGTTCGTAAGGGCCTTTAGTCCCGGTTCCGGAACCGGGACTAAAGTGTCGGTACTAATACCTCCCCCCTTTAGTCCCGGTTCAATCCAGAACCGGGACTAAAGGCCCTCCACGTGGGCAGTGCGCAGAGCCCAGTCAGGAGACCCTTTGGTCCCGGTTGGTGCCACCAACCGGGACCAATAGGCAACCACGCGTCAGCACTTCTGTGGCTGGGGTTTTTGTTTTTTTTTGAAAGGGGGGGGGGGTTGGGGGTTTTGGGGGGTTAATTTAGGTGTTTCATATATTGTGTTAGCTAGTTATAATTAATAGAGAGAAGTGTCCTCTGTTATGTCCGTGCTTGGTCGACGCTACGTACTATACATACGTATATAGAGAGGACTAGACACGCTAGCTAGCTAGTAAGCAAACGAAGGAAACAGAAGATTGTCATGAACATATATGCATATATACAGAGAGAAGTGATATCGACCACCTCTCCTTCTCCGAGAGATTGGTCGAACAACAAGTTCTCGTATATCTATCTGACACTACCGGCTACATATATACAATAATTATCTCTTACAAATATAATCATACGGACTGAGGGTCTACATAGAATTCTCCGTCTTCAGGGATCACGTGGTCAAGAAAGAATGCCGCCAATTCCTCTTGAATTGCTCGCATGCGAGCTGGTGCTAGGAGTTCATCCCGCTTCCGAAACATCTAATTTGAAGAAGGGGGTCAATACATATATATATGAATGAATGAAACTCAACACAAATGATGGTAATAAAATAAAATTGTGAATGTTGTTATTTACGTACTTCATATTGTTCGTTAGAGTACCCGCCCCGCTCACAGGTCGTGTGGCGGATGGACTCGCAGATGTAGTATCCACAGAAATCATTCCCTTGTTCCTGCCACAACCACTTTACAAGAAATAGAGGTCAATCAAACTGATAAGCAAGAATGCTAAATGGTATTGATGAAACTAGCGCTTGAATCACTAGGAGATGCGCGGAACATGCTACTATAGTACTTACTTTCGGGTGTCTAAATTCCAGCTCCTTCGGCAGTCCCGGAACTGTTTTGGTGAATTTTCTCCAAACCCTGCCGGACAAAGAAAACAATTACTTGATATCAGGAAATGAAAAATTTTGCTGATATGGTGGATAATGATCGATTTAACTTACTTCTTGAGGATTTCAGTCATGTCCGCATACTCCTTGGGATCTTTTCGTTTAGAGTCCAATACGGTTACTACTCCCTGCTCAAGCTTAATCTCTAGGAGAATAAAGTGGAAACTGCACACACATGCATAACTCATGAATTACATTACTATAACCTTGACTAATATATAAGGGAAACCGAATACGCACAAGATAGTAACACTCACCTGAAGTTGTAAGGAAAGAGTATTATATCTTTGTTTTGATTTATTACGAACAATCGTAGCAAGCTGGCCTCGGTAGCTGCGGCGTGAAGTTTAACTTGAGTTGCATCTATGAGATATGTGTTAATGAACCCAATATCACCCACTTGTCTTTTCTTCAATTCGGCGATCTTCAATCTGCATAATATAGTGAGGATGAAATACATGCAATGAAAGAGCTAAGCTATATAGAGAAACTTAATGACAGAAGTAGTACTACTTACAGACAGTAGCAGGCAACCGTTGTTTTATCGAGGGACAATTGATTGAAAAATTGATAGAACTCCTCAAATGTTACAGGCAACAGATCAATTCCAACGAGGTCATGCTCCTTTTTAACTTTCACATACAAAGTACTCCTCCCCCCAGAGTCTCTGCAGATTTTCAAGTACCAATCATGCAATCTTCGCATCATCGTTGATAGAGATCTTTCATCTTTGACGAGAGGCTTCCCGTACTCGTATCTTTGTATCTGCACCTCCATGGGTTCATAATGTACTTCGTTGGGCAGGTAATCTACAAGATTGCTATAACCGGGCACCATCCTTAGATCATTATCGATGTTGTGGCTAGGCACCTTGAGCGGGGGGCACGATTGCTTTGCTTGTTCACCGAGCTGGGCAATTTGTTTCCCAACTCGTCATTCTTTCATCCTTTGATCACTGACAGTACTTCCCGACCGCTCCGCTTCGGCAAATTCCTTTCCAATAATGCGGTCATAGTTTCCTTTCGGTGGATCAGACTTCGGTGGTTTTGTCAGGGCAACCAGAGTGCGCTTCACTTTCACCTGATCTACCTTCTCCTCCGTAGGTGGATGTTTCTTTGCTTTCACCCCTTCAAAGAATTTCTTCACTTCTTCTCGCGCGATCTCGGCGTTCTCCTCCTGGGTCCTCTCGTATGGTAACTTCTCTGGAGTCTTCAGAGAAGGACCGAATCTGTATGTCCTCCCACCTCTGGTTGTACTGCTAGACGCCGACCGAGCAAACGTAGCGGTTGTCTTCTTTACTTGCTTAAGAGGCGAAGGAGAAGGACTACAACGCGCCGGAGCAGCTGGAGCGGCGGCAGGTCTCTTCCGCCCTTGCTGACGAGGCGGAGAAGGAGAAGGCTGGCTGCTCGGGCGCGTCGGCGCAGGCGGAGAAGGAGGCGGAGTGCCGCCACGCGCCGGAGAAGGAGCCGGCCGAGGGCCCTGATCGTCACTCGCCGGAGGAGGAGGCGGTGGAGGCGGAGTGCCCTGACTCGCCGGAGGAGGAGGAGGAGGCGGCGGTGGCGTCCAGTTTGGAAGGTTGATGAGCTCCTTCCGCCATAGGCATGGAGTCTTCAGAGCAGACCCCAGCCGAGTCTCCCCTTCACCGGTAGGGTGGTCAAGCTGGAGGTCCTCAAATCCCTCCGTTATCTCATCCACCATCACCCTAGCATATCCTTCTGGAATCGGCTGGCAGTGAAAAGTTGCGCCGGGTTCAGTAGGAAAAACAGAGCCAACAGCCGCCTTGACCTTCAAATTCATTCATTGCGTCATAAGGTGGCAATTTTGAGACTCCGTTATAGCATCCACGGGATAGCTGGCAGGAGCCGTCAAGGCATGCTCCGGCTGAAGCAGCTCGGTGGAAGCCACGCTGCTTCTGCGCTGAGATGGCGGGGTAGCTTCGGGGGAGGCTTGGGCAGTACGTTTGCTGCGATTTGCTTCTCGTTCCTCTATCGCGTCTACCCTTGCTTTCAGCGCCTGCATTTGGGTCTGCTGCACTTTTTTCCTCCTCTCATGGGATTTGTAACCGCCTGCGTTCGGAAACCCAACCTTCCACGGAATGGAGCCTGGCGTGCCTCGTGTCCGTCCAGGGTGCTCAGGATTCCTGAGGGCCATTGTGAGCTCGTCGTTCTCTCTGTCTGGAAAGAACGTCCCTTCCTGCGCTGCTTCGATATACTGCTTAAGCTTACTGACTGGTATGTCCATTTGATCGTTCGTCCAAATGCACTTCCCTGTTACAGGGTCCAGTGTTCCGCCAGCCCCGAAGAACCAAGTCCGGCAACGGTCTGGCCAGTTAATTGTCTCTGGTTCGATCCCTTTATGAACCAGATCATTCTCAGTCTTGGACCACTTAGGCCGGGCTACGAGGTAGCCACCTGACCCCGTGCGATGGTGAAGCTTCTTCTTCGCAGCATTCTGCTTGTTTGTCGCCGACATCTTCTTACTCTTTTCCGATGTCTTGTGGGCCACAAATGCGGGCCAGTGATCTCTGATCTTCTCATATCTGCCCTTGAATTCTGGTGTCTCATTATTTTCGACAAACTTATTCAGCTCTTTCTTCCACCTCCTGAATAGTTCTGCCATCCTCTTCAGAGCAAAAGACTTGATTAATTTCTCTTTAACTGGGTTCTCTGGATTATCCTCAGGCGGTAGGGTGAAATTTGACTTGAGCTCAGTCCAAAGATCATTTTTCTGCATATCATTGACATAAGATACCTCAGGGTCTTCTGTAGCCGGCTTAAACCATTGCTGGATGCTTATCGGGATCTTGTCCCTAACCAGAACCCCGCACTGAGCAACAAATGCGCTCTTTGTCCGGAGGGGTTCAATAGGTTGGCCGTCGGGCGCGATTGCTATGATCTCAACTTTTCATCCGAGCTCAACTTTTTCTTCGGGCCTCGTCTCTTTACCGAAGTTGTGCTCGATCCGGAGGGCTAGAAAAAAGAACAAAGACTTAATTAATATGTGTACATACCAAAACAATGAATGCATCAATCAGCTAGTCAGCATAGGCTTAACTAATATATATACCTGGCCGGACTCGGTTCGGTCACCGGAGCCGTCATCACGGTATCCTTCTTGCACCGGCATTGGGTCACCGGAGCCGTCCTCATGTTCTTCTTCTTGCACCAGCATTAGGTCACCGTAGCCAGCTTGTTCACCGTCTCCTTCCAGACCATCGGTTTCGTTGAGAAACAACGAGATGGCATCACTTCCTTCTGCGATTATGTCCCTCAACAACGCTTCTTTTGTTACTTCGTCTAGGGCGGTGTCCATAGTTTCTACAAATATTTACAACATGGCAATTATTATTCAAACATGACAGATGGATATATTAGTGCCAAACGTAGAACTACCTAATCATAGTAACCTATCGGGAGGGGGTATATATCGACAACGATGACACTACATCTATGTCCCTCGACGACCCTCGTTCCCGATAAAAAAAAGAGAAGAAGAAAAATAAGAGGAGAAGATCTCCTCTATTCTTTCTTCTCCTCTTTTTTTTTCTTCTTCCTCTTCTTTTTTTATCCTCTTCTTCCTCTCATGTTCGATAGGATCGCCGAGGGGTCGGGAGGTTGCCTAGTGTCAAGGGATTCAACAAAACCATGTCTTCATCATTAGGCGAAAGTAACATGTGCATGATGGTACGAAGCTCTTCAAAGTTGTTCTGGAACGGAGTCCCAGATAGGATAATTCGCTTTTTTGTACAAAGTTCAGCAAGAGCCTTCCGAATATCACTATTTGGAAGGCCTTTGCTGAATTGGTACCAAAAGGCGGATTATTCTATCCGGGACTCCATTCCAGAACAACTTTGCAGAACTTCGTACCAACATGCCATGGTTACTTTCGGCTAATGATGAAGGCATGGATTTCTTCAATACTTTGACACTAGGAAACCTCTCTCTACTTTCGGCTAATAAGAATAAGAAGAAGAAGAAGAAGAAGAAGAAAATAAGAAAAAAAAGAGGAGAAGAAGAAAGGAATAGTGGAGAAGAAGAGAAAATAGAAATTCTATTTTCTCTTCATCTCCACTATTCCTTTCTTCTTCTCCTCTTCTTTTTCTTCTTTTTTCTTCTTCTTATTTATTTCTCCTCTTCTTTTCGGTAGAGGAAACCCTAAATAGCTAGCAAGTATCGTGGGTGTGAGATACATGTGGCCTTCGGTGTCGGACACTACATCCACGTCCCACAAGTGATGTGGGCGTCGAAGCCCGCGCCACTTGTGGGATGTGGGTGTAGTGTCCGACACCGACGGTACATGTATCTCACACCGACGATACTTTCTATTTAGGGTTTCTCCTCTACCACTCCTCGACCTCTCGACGACCCTCGTTCCCGATAAAATAAAGAGGAAGAAGAAGAAGAAAAAAGAAGAAAAGAAAGAATAGAGGAGAAGACTTCCTCTTCTTCCTCTCCTCTTCTTCTCCCTCTTCTTCCCCTTCTTCCTCGCCTCTCTCATGAATGTCCGACGTTCTCGACCCCCCCCCCCCATGTGTCGAAGAAAAAAAAGAAGAAAAAAAAGAAGAGAAGAAGAAAGGAATAGAGGAGAAAAGAGAAAATAGAATATATATTCTAATTTTCTCTTCTTCTCCTCTATTCCTTTCTTCTTCTCCTCTTCCTTTTCTTCCTCTCCTCGTCTTCTCCTTCTTCTTCTCCTTCTACGAATAGTGTTCCCGAGTGAACCGGAGGGGGACATTGGTCATATTTTCTACGAATGTTCTATATACATACATCCATCGATATCATTCCATACATACATATACACCTACATTATATATGAACAAAAAAATATCAAAATTCATCATACATACATGCATCTACAGTATATATGAACAAAAATTATAAACTTTCTCCCCAACTCATACATACATACACACATACATCTACATCATATCAATATTTTGCAAATTTGGAGCAGGGAAGGAAGGAGAGGATGGGCTACCTCTCCCGGAGGGATCGGGGAGGAGACGCGGGCGGCCGGCGTCGGGGGCGACATCGACGAGGACGGGCTCGGGGTCGGTGAGGGCGAGGGCGACGGCGGGGCGCGCTCGGCGGCGGCGGACGGCGGAGCTCGGGCCGGGGCGCGCGGGGCAGGAGCTCGGGGGCTCGGGGACGGCGGAGCTCGAGGGCGAGGGCGAGGGCGACAGCTGGGCGGCTCGGGGTCGGCGACGATGGCGAGGCAGGGCGTGCTCGGGGGCGGGGCAGGGGCAACGGCGGCGACGGCGAGGCGAGCAGAGGGGCAGCCTGGCGGCGATCGAAGAAACTGTACCAAAATTTTCACAAGTGTGGCTTATATAGACGGAGCATTGGTCCCGGTTGGTGGCACCAACCGTGACCATTGCCCCCTTTGGTCCCGGTTCGAGCCACCAACCGGGACCAAAGGCCTCTTTTCGGCAGCCCAAAGGGCGGGAAGCGAAGGCCATTGGTCCCGGTTGCTGGCACCAACCGGGACTAAAGGGGGGCAATGGTCACGGCTGGTGCCACCAACCGGGACCAATGGCACCTTTAGTCCCGGTTGGTGCCACCAACCGGGACCAATACCCTTGTGCTGCCCCGCACCCAAAAGTTTAGTCCCACATCGCTAGTTGACAGCGCCCAACACCAGTTTATAAGCTCTGCTGCCTCCTCCCTCTCGAACTCCTCTGAACTGCAGGCCTATGGGCCTAATTTGACACTGCTTTGCCTGTGGGCCTATTGGGCCTTCTGCGGGCCTAAATCCTGGCCCATGTAGGGTTTCTAGTCATATTCAGGTCGTGGAGGCCCAGTAGGTGGCATTTTTTTTGGTTTTTTCTTTTTTATTTCTACATTTTTTTGGTTTTTTATTTTTTTATTTCTACTTAAAACTAAATCTTACAGTTTTTTAGTGATTCCTTTTTGCTTTTAGGTCACAAAAATTATAAACTTTCTGTTAGTGCCATTAGTTTTAAATTTTAAATAGTTTAAATTTGAATTTTTAAAAATTTGTGTGAATCACTAGTTTATGAATAACTTTACTATAAAATTAGAATTTTTTTCTATTTATTTTTTATTTCTACTTACAACTAAATACTTACAGTTTTTTAGTGATTTCTTTTTGCTTTTAGGTCACAAAAATTATAAACTTTCTGTTAGTGCCATTAGTTTGAAATTTTAAATAGTTTAAATTTGAATTTTTAAAAATTTGTGTGAATCACTAGTTTATGAATAACTTTACTATAAAATTAGAATTTTTTTCTATTTATTTTTTATTTCTACTTACAACTAAATACTTATAGTTTTTTAGTGATTTCTTTTTGCTTTTAGGTCACAAAAATTATAAACTTTCTGTTAGTGCCATTAGTTTTAATTTTTAATAGTTTAAACTTGAATTTTTAAAAATTTGTGTGAATCACTAGTTTATGAATAACTTTACTATAAAATTAGAATTTTTTTCTTCTTTGCTATTTATTTTTTATTTATACTTACAATTAAATACTTACAGTTTGATTTTAGGTCACACAAATTATATTCTTTTTGCTATTGAAGAATATTATAGTTTTATTTTAGTTGATCATAACATAATATTTTAATTGATTGTTTTTATAAAATGAACTCTGAAAAGGTTGAAAGTTGGCATGGTATCATCATTTCACCCACATAGCATGTTCCAAAAAGTAGAGAGGGTTACGACAAAAACTTGATGCACTTCGTGTACAAAATGGACAATCACTTTCGAAGTATCAAAGTTTCGAACCATAAAACATGAAAGCATTTCAAATGAACTCTAAAAAGTTGAAAGTTGGGATGGTATCATAATTTCACCCACATAGCATTTGCTTATTGCGGGAGAAAGTCTTCACTTTTTCTTCACTTGTGTCATTTGCTTATTGCGCCGTAACCAAGGATAATCTTCATTATTTATTAGGATGCTTGGGTCAGCCTTGACATTGAAGGGAGGAATTTCATGAAACTTTTCATAATCTTCAGACATGTCTGTCTTGCCGTCCACTCCCAGGATGTCCCTTTTTCCTGAAAGAACTATGTGGCGCTTTGGCTCATCGTGTGATGTATTCGCTTCCTTATCTTTTCTTTTTCTCGGTTTGGTAGACATGTCCTTCACATAGATAACCTGTGCCACATCATTGGCTAGGACGAACGGTTCGTCAGTGTACCCAAGATTTTTCAGATCCACTGTTGTCATTCCGTACTGTGGGTCTACCGGTACCCCCGCCGCCTAACAGATTGACCCATTTGCACTTAAACAAAGGGACCTTAAAATCAGGTCCCTAGTCAAGTTCCCATATGTCCACTATGTAACCACAATATGTGTCCTTTCCGCTCTCGGTTGCTGCATCAAAGCGGACACCGCTGTTTTGGTTGGTGCTCTTTTGATCTTGGGCGATCGTGTAAAATGTATTCCCATTTATCTCGCATCCTTTGTAAGTCAATACAGTCAAAGATGGTCCCCTGGACAACAAGTACAACTCATCACAAACAGTGTTGTCACCTCTGAGACGTGTTTCCAACCAACTGTTGAAAGTCCTGATGTGTTCACATGTAATCCAGTCGTCGCACTGCTCCGGGTGTTTGGAGCGTAGACTGTTCTTGTGTTCATCGACATACGGGGTCACCGAGGTAGAGTTCTGTAGAACTGTGTAGTGTTCTTGAGACCAAGAATATCCGTCCCTGCATATTATTGAGTCTCTTCCCAGAGTGCCTTTTCCAGTCAGTCTCCCCTCATACCGCGATTTAGGGAGACCTATCTTGTTAAGGCCAGGAATGAAGTCAACACAAAACCCGATAGCATCCTATGTTTGATGGCCCATGGAGATGCTTCCTTCTGGCCTAGCGCGGTTACGGACATATTTCTTTAGGACTCCCATGAACCTCTCAAAGGGGAACATATTGTGTAGAAATACGGGCCCAGGATGACAATCTCGTCGACTAGATGAACTAGGACGTGCGTCATGATATTGAAGAAGGATGGTGGGAACACCAGCTCGAAACTGACAAGACATTGTGCCACATCGCTCCTTAGCCTTGGTACGATTTCTGGATCGATCACCTTCTGAGAGATTGCATTGAGGAATGCACATAGCTTCACAATGGCTAATCGAACGTTTTCCGGTAGAAGCCCCCTCAATGCAACCGGAAGCAGTTGTGTCATAATCATGTGGCAGTCATGAGACCTTAGGTTCTAAAACTTTTTCTCTGGCATATTTATTATTCCCTTTATATTTGACGAGAAGCCAGTCGTGACCTTCATACTGAGCAGGCATTCAAAGAAGATTTCTTTCTCTTCTTTCGTAAGAGCGTAGCTGGCAGGACCTTTATACTGCAAACGTTGCAGGTCCTCTCGTGCCTCAGGTGTATCTTTTGTCTTCCCATACACGCCCAAGAAGCCTAGCAGGTTCACGCAAAAGTTCTTCGTCACGTGCATCACGTCGATTGAGGAGCGGACCTCTAGGTCTTTCTAGTAGGGTAGGTCCCAAAATATAGATTTCTTCTTCCACATGGGTGCGTGTCCTCAGCGTCATTCGGAACAGCTAGTCCACCGGGACCCTTTCCAAAGATTACGTGGTGTAAATCGTTAACCATAGCAAGCACGTGATCACCGGTGCGCATGGCGGGCTTCTTCCGGATCTGCCTCGCCTTTGAAATGCTTGCCTTTCTTTCGACATTGATGGTTGGTCGGAAGAAATCGACGATGGCCCAGGTACACATTCTTCCTGCATTTGTCCAGGTATATACTTTCAGTGTCATCTAAACAGTGCATGTATGCGTGGTATCCTTTGTTTGTCTGTCCTGAAAGGTTACTGAGAGCGGGCCAATCGTTGATGGTCACGAACAGCAACGCCTTAAGGTTAAATTCCTCCTGCCTGTGCTCATCCCACATACGTACACCGTTTCCATTCCACAGCTGTAAAAGTTCTTCAACTAATGGCCTTAGGTACACATCAATTTCGTTGCCGGGTTGCTTAGGGCCTTGGATGAGAACTGGCATCATAATGAACTTCCGCTTCATGCACATCCAAGGAGGAAGGTTATACATACATAGAGTCACGGGCCAGGTGCTGTGATTGCTGCTCTGCTCCCCGAAAGGATTAATGCCATCCGCGCTTAAAGCAAACCATACATTCCTTGGGTCCTTTGCAAACTCATCCCAGTACTTTCTCTCGATTTTTCTCCACTGCGACCCGTCAACGGGTGCTCTCAACTTCCCATCTTTCTTTCGGTTCTCACTGTGCCATCGCATCAACTTGGCATGCTCTTCGTTTTTGAACAGACGTTTCAACCGTGGTATTATAGGAGCAGACCACATCACCTTCGTAGGAACCCTCTTCCTGAGGGGCTCGCCGTCAACATCACCAGGGTCATCTCGTCTGATCTTATACCGCAACGCACCGCATACCGGGCATGCGTTCAGATCCTTGTATGTACCGCGGTAGAGGATGCAGTCATTAGGGCATGCATGTATCTTCTCCACCTCCAATCCTAGAGGGCATACGACCTTCTTTACTGCGTATGTACTGTCGGGCAATTCGTTATCCTTTGGAAGCTTCTTCTTCAATATTTTCAGTAGCTTCTCAAATCCTTTGTCAGCCACAGCATTCTCTGCCTTCCACTGCAGCAATTCCAGTACGGTACCGAGCTTTGTGTTGCCATCTTCGCAATTGGGGTATAACCCTTTTTTGTGATCCTCTAACATGCGATCGAACTTCAGCTTCTCCTTTTGACTAATGCATTGCGTCCTTGCATCGACAATGACCCGGCAGAGATCATCATCATCGGGCACATCGTCTGGTTCCTCTTGATCTTCAGCAGCTTCACCTGTGGCAGCATCATTGGGCACATCGTCTGGTTCCTCTTGATCTTCACCAGCTCCCCCTGTTGCAGCATCACCGTATTCAGGGGGCACATAGTTTTCATCGTACTCTTCTTCTTTGCCGTCTTCCATCATAACCCCTATTTCTCCGTGCCTCATCCAAACATTATAGTGTGGCATGAAACCCATGTAAAGCAGGTGGGAGTGAAGGATTTTCCGGTTAGAGTAAGACCTCGTATTCCCACATTCAGTGCATGGACAACACATAAAACCATTCTGCTTGTTTGCCTCAGCCGCATCGAGAAACTCATGCACGCCCTTAATGTACTCGCGGGTGTGTCTGTCACCATACATCCATTGCCGGTTCATCTGTGTGCATTATATATAATTAAGTGTCCAAATTAATAGAAGTTCATCATCACATTAAGACCAAAGTGCATACATAGTTCTCATCTAACAACATATAGCTCTCCAGAGCATCTAATTAATTAACCATACATTGAAACTATGTAAAACATTTCAATGCGAAAATAAATGCGATCATAATCGCAACCAAGGTAACAATTGATCCAACGGCATAATGATACCAAGCCTCGGTATGAATGGCGTATTTTCTAATCTTTCTAATCTTCAAGCGCATTGCATCCATCTTGATCTTGTGATCATCGACGACATCCGCAACATGCAACTCCAATATCATCTTCTCCTCCTCAATTTTTTTTATTTTTTCCTTCAACAAATTGTTTTCTTCTTCAACTAAATTAAACCTCTCGACAATAGGGTCGGTTGGCATTTCCGATTCACATACATCCTAGATAAATAAATTTTATGTCACGTTGGTCGGCATAATTTTCATAAACAATAAATGAACCAATAGTTATAAAGATAATATACATACCAAATCCGAATCATAGACAGGACGAGGGCCGACGGGGGCGGATACCAAAACCATCGCACTATATAAGATGCAATAATAAATGTAAGAAAATGATACTAGTATCTATCTAAACATACAAGTAAGAATATTTTCCTTTCAGAAAGAAGATAAGAACAAGAGGCTCACCACGGTGGTGTCTGTGATGAGATCGGCGCGGGTGATCGACGGTGGTGAAGACGGGGACGGGGCATGACAGACCGCTAAATCTAGACAAATCTTGAGGAAAATGGAGCTTGGAGGTCGAGCCTCGAGAGGAGAAAGCTTAAGTAGTGTGGCTCGGGCATTCCATAGAACACCTCATGTGCATAGGAGGTGAGCTAGAGCACCACAAAGCCCTCTCCCCCTCGGCCAGAAAAAACAGAGCACTGTGCTCTGCTCGCGGGCGAGGGGTATATATACACAATTCATTGGTCCCGGTTCGTGGCATGAGCCGGGACTAAAGGGGAGCCTTTGGTCCCGGTTCAAGCCACCAACCGGGACCAATGGTGGTGGGCCAGGAGGGAGGCCCTTTGGTCCCGGTTCATCCCACCAACTGGGACCAAAAGGTCCAGATGAACCAGGACCAATGGCCCACGTGGCCCGGCCGACCCCCTGGGCTCACGAACCGGGACCAATGCCCACATTGGTCCCGGTTCTAGACTGAACCGGGACTAATGGGTTGATGCGGCTTGGACCATAGCCCTGTTTTCTACTAGTGTTATTATGTACTATGATTGATTCAGTTTTTCCTTATTAATTGATTGCATCCATGCATTTTAATTTGAATACTAAATTGTTTTATATTTCTTTTGGATTAATTAAATAAAAGCTATGGCGGATAATACCGGCAGAGAGGGTGAAGAGACCCTGTTCGATATCATACGCCATCCTCGCGGGCCAGATGATGATCAGAATGAAGAAGATTATGATGGCTCCGAATTTATAAACAACACCGGGAGGGTGATATGATATTCAATCGCGACGACCGAATTAATGAAGTCATGAACTATGATTGTGATGATGACGAAGAAAATGTTGATCTTGAAACAACAAAGACCGGCGAGGTATATATATTTATATAAGCAGGCATCTGGTGATCATCACATGTTTTAAATGACTTGAAGATATATTAACGAATCGATCTTTCTTCTTTCAGCCATCCGGATCAAGCAAATCTTCAGGCAACAAGAAACGAGGCCCAAACAAAAAGTTGAAGGAGGGCGTAAAGTACAATATCGAGGCCATCAAACCTAATGGCGAACCATTAGCGCCTAAGAAGATTGCAAACAAGTTCATTCGTCAGTGCGGAGTTCTTGTGAAGGACCAACTCCTGATCTCCCTTCAAGCATGGAGAGAGCCACCAAAGCCAAGTCCAGATGTTACTTTTGTCGACGACAGACAAAAAAGGTCTTCTTTGGGAAACTCTCATGGAACATTTCACCCTGCCAGATCATTTCACAGATGTAGATGTGGAGAAAGTCAAGGACGCTACTCTTAGGAAGATGGCGGTTGCATTCAACAACCACAAGAATCGTGTATGGGACAAGTACGTCAAGGGAGGAAGGAAGACTCCAGTATTCGAGGGAACACTAGAGAAGCAAAGTACTCATTGGGACGATTTCGTGAAATTCAAGGATTCGGAATTAGCTAAGGAACGGTCGAGAATAAACAAGAAGAATGCCGAAAAAAAGGGTAAGTTCCATAAGCTGGGCCAGGTGGCTACGCGGTGGCAATGCCTAAGTGGAATAAGTCTGAGAAAGAGATGGAGGATGCAGGTGTCTCTCCGGTTACTAGGAGCTGGCCCCCCAGGTGCAGGACTTGGTTCTATGCGCATGTGGGGGAGTTGGACCCGAAGACAGGCAAAGTTTCGAAGAAGGCATGTCTGAACGGAGCCGACGATAAGCTACTTGTTGCAATAGAAGAGGCTCGATCGGTGGTGTTCCAGCCCAACAGAGAGAACGACGAGCTTACGCGTGCCCTGGGAAATCCTGAACACCCGGGAAGAACATGAGGCAAGTGCGTTATTCCATGGTATGAGGGGTTTTCGGACTGGAACGCCGACTACATAACCCGTGCGAGAAAGAAGATTGCGGAGGAGAAGAAGAGGAAGATGGAGGAGGAGCAGAGGAAGCTGGACTATGAACGCCTTCAAGGCCTAGAATCGGCACACGCGGACTTGGCAGTCAAATTCCAGCGGCAGCAGGAGCAGATCGACTCACTTAGCCAGGAAAGGGGGTCTCAGCAGCTGTAGCAGCTAGCGGATGATCCAGCATTGGATAGCACCGCCCCATCCATGCCGAGAAGCAGCGTGGGTTCCGCCCCAGGCGACGCAATGCTGGATAGATACCCCATGGATGACATCATGGAGAACACTAACTGCGAGCTACACTTCAAAATGAAGAACATATCCATGAAGGTGGCGGACGCCGTTACTTTTACAAATCCCCCCGAGGCAACCTTCCATTGCAACCCGATTCCAGCGGGCTATGCTCGTGTCTTGGTTGATGAGGTGGTGGACCCATATTCGGGGCTATAGCTTGACATTCCTGGAGGTGACGATGAGCACACATTGGGAGAGGCCATACATCTTCTCATCCTATGGAGAAAGGATTGCATCCTCTTTCGAAGGCCATCGACACCGCGTCACCCGACTTCTCGTCGAAGTCCGCCACCGAGTCAGCAGACTCCCGCTCCTCCAAGTCCACCAACGCGTGAGGCCACTCCTCCTCCTCCAAGTTTGGCAAAGTGTCAGGCCACTCCTCCTCCAAGTCCGACGCAGCGTTAGACGTCCACTCCTCCTCCAAGTCCGGCACAACTTCAGGCCACTCCTCCTCAAGTCTCGCACAGCTTCAGGCCACTCCTCCTCGTCCAACTCAGCCACGTCAGCTGTTTCCGCTGCCTCAGCAATCACGGAAGAGAGCCGCCGCAGCTATGGTGTGTAGCGGTACATGTCGAGGTAGTACGGGAGGTACAGGCGGAGGCAAGAGATTTCAATATGGTGCAAGCAGCCTCGCGCCTCTTCCGCAGAGGCGTTATGACAAGTCCGAGGAGGAAAACGCAGCCATATCGAAGGCCGAGGTGGAAGCCCATTTTGCACCAAAACCGCCACCGCCGCCAAGGGAGAAAGTGCCTGAGGAAAAGATTGACCACTTCATTCGTATGGCTAGACCACCATCTCCAAAGCCTGTTGACACAGACTATGAGTTCCACATCAGGACGTTAAATCGAGCATGTCTACAAAAAGAGGTGAGCTCGAGCTCGAGTAAATCAACTGGCAAAAAATGCGGTAAAACCGTTCCCCAGCTGGGAGAACAGGCGGCGGAATCAATCCCCCGCTTGTTGTGCCAACAACACAAAAGAGTACACGCGCCCAATATTATTGTGGGCAAACCGTTAACGTTCCCCAGCTGGGCAATGTGGTAATAACCAAGGAGCATATAAGGCAGGCTGAAATCCTCAAGATCACTGTTGGACAACTCCTCGAGATCGAGCCCATGCCTCTGCTTACAGAGGAGGAAATAAAACGGAAATATGTCCGGGGCCAACCTTTGGTCGAGCCAGACGAGGTCAAGAAGCTCCCAATGAGAATGTATGAATTGCATCAATGATACATGAACATTACCAAGATTTCCAATCGAGAGTCCCTCATGGTGAATGTCAAGAAGGATCATTACTACCATGAGAAAGTTTGTGGCCGTTGAGTATTCAGAACTATTTCAGTTATACAATCAAGACGCACTCGACAAATCTATCGTTAGTTTCTATTGTCTGTAAGTGATTTCTTTTTGTAATTTAAGTCTCAAGCTAGCTGTAGTGATCATGTTGATCAATCATTACCTGTAATTATCCTCACTATATTCTTTTCTGTGGTATTATGCAGGATGAAGATGTACGAAATGAAAATAGGTGGACGCTATGGCATCGGGTTCATTAACCCAAATACCGTTAATGATTACACATGGAAATTAGATGCATATTATGAAAAAAGTGTAGAGGAAAGCATGCTAGAGTTCTTGAAGCGCCTCAATACCAATGAAGATATACTACTTCCTTACAACTTCCAGTGAGTCACACTGTCTTATACTACAAATTCTCTGTTTTTGCCTACTAGCTAGCTACATGTTTTTGCTTACATATGCCCGCTTAATTAAGACATGCAAACATGTGTGCGTGCATATTTCACTGGATCTTGTTAATCATTAAAGTTGATGAAGGAACAGTTGAAGTACTAGACTCACTACTTAAGAAAGCAAGTGACTATACCATCGTGAAGGGGATAGTCACCAAGTAATTTCAATCATTATTAACTATATCTCGACCTATTTAATTAGTTTGTCATTTCCTGATAACAAATATTTAATAACCCATTTATTCATTTTCTTTGTCGGCGGGCAGGGCTTGGGCAAAGTTCATCAGCGTCACTCCAGGCAAATGGAATCAAAATCTGAAATGGTTTCGACCCAAGGTAAGTAATTAAGTAGTACTAGCTAGCTAGCTGCCATCTCGTTAATTATCATGCTTGATTAATTATTATCTGATCAAATTCCATTCTCGTAAAGGCCCTTGAGTAGGCGCAGGGGACTGATCTGTGTGCATACTGCATTTGCGAGAACATTCACATGATGGCGTCCGTAAGGAGCAGATCTCAAAGACAGGAATGGGTACGTTTGTCAGAACACTATTCACAATTTTTACACCATTATCGATATCTAGTCACATAACTAATACACATGCATATTGATCTCCTTCTTAACAGTTCACAGAGGTGTGGGAGAAGCTCCTACCAACGAAGCGCGTACAAGCACATCAGAGGAAATAGCGGGATTTTTGCTCGACCAGGTCATAGATCCCAAAGGAGAATACTATTACCCGCTACCGCCCCATGAACCACTTCCAATTGTCATCATGCTCCGAAGGCACCAATTAGGCTAATGCCACTGGCTCGAAGGCACCAATTAGGAGAAATTGTATATAGCTACCTAATTATATACATATATACATGTGTGTATCTATGTGTGAATTAATTATAATGGTGGTTGTGAGACATTCGATGATATATATATATATATATATATATATATATATATATATATATATATATGATCTGTTCTACTAGACATTATATTTATATATATGCATAACATGTACAATATGTAGCATCGTAAGATACCAGCAAACGAAAAAGAATAAATGGAAAACACAAAATTAATGAAAATAAATCATAAACCCAAACCCCCCCAACCTTTTAATACCGGTTGGTGTCACCAACCGGTACTAAAGGGCTCCCTACCCCCGGAGCTGGCTCGTGCCACGTGGTTGCCCTTTAGCACCGGTTCGTGCTGAACCGGTACTAAGGGGAGGGGCTTTAGTGCCCACACTTTAGTGTCGGTTACTGAACCGGCACTAAAGGGCCTTACGAACCAGTGCTATTGCCCGGTTCTGCACTAGTGTAATTTTAAAATGTGATAAAGCAATCTTCAACACATTTGGTTCTCTTCGAGGGTTCTCGCATGTGATAATGGAAGTTGATTACATGGAACACTCGCCACAATTTTCGTTTAATTCTGGCTCATATCCTGTTACAATAGTAGCGCTCAGTAATATTTCCTCTTTTTTTGTTATTCAGCATGTAAACAGGTCAGCAAACCTTGCGGCGCATCTTCGTGCGAACCGTGCTTGCTGCACTTTGAATGTGGCCAAGAGCTATCTTGATGAAACACCTCGCTTCCTACTTATTTTTTGCGGGGTACCTCGCTTCCTAGTGACCAGTGTCTTTGCTGATCGTCCTAAGAATGCTTATATATGAATAAAGCTCTCTCATTTACCCGCAAAAAAGATTAAGCCATATTAACCGAAAGGAGGGAGTATGGACTAGCACTACTTTTTGGTGTGTCCCATCAAGCTTGCGGGACAAGGTGAAGCTCGCTTATGCCTTTTGACTAATGCAACCTACGCTCTGTGGACATGCATCAGTCCATTCGGTGTCAGATTGTCAGAGGCATACACTGTAGTACCCAATATGCGGAGTACCATCATTGTTCGACTTCACGAAGGGGAAAAGAGCCAAGCGTAGTACTAGTATGCGTACTTGGTTTTGCACCTTCATACTACTCCACCCTCTATCACAGTTTACAAAGCGCGCTTCATTATGATGCATTTCTCTCAATGCATTTCCACCACCAGAGAGACTTTAGACGTGTTTGGTTTAATGCTCAATTAATTAGGGGCGTGGTAACCGCAATCAAGTCCACAATTTTCTCTCCATGTACTGTACTACTACGGAGTGCATGCATGTGTGTACCCCGGGGTGGAAGCACTGCATGCATGTGTGTACGCATTATTCCCTCTAGTAATAGACGCCGTGCTATAACTACCAATGCTATTTTCAGGCCGATCGCTAGTCGCCTTGGCCCCACAGATTTTTTTTTCTTTTTTCTGAAGCGTGCTGTATAAACAGTGACGGATGGAGTAGTATGAGCGCATTCAAATAAGAGTGTATTGATGGTTGCTTCTTCAGAGCAACTTACAGTGGGAAAAGGTGGGGCTTATGATTTGAATGCTCATTGCTCACTATTAATGCAGCGCAACGACCGGGCTGAGTCTCCCATGCGGTTGTGCACTACCCCTCGGTTCTTAAATATACTCCGGAGTATTTGTATTTCTAGAGATTTCAACGAGTGACTACTCAAATATTTGTCTTTTTAGAGATTTCAAATGGACTAGCACATAGGATGTATATAGACATATTTTAGAGTCTAGATTCACTCATTTTGCGCCGTATGTAGTCACTCGTTGAAATCTCTGTTAAGACGAATAGAATATTTAGGAACGGAGGGAGTACACATACGAAGCAAAATGTGTGAATCTACACTCTAAAATATGCCCGTTTGAAATTTGTAAAAAGAAAAATATTTAGGAACAAAGGAGTATAATTTTGTGCATGGCACATGGACCCGGATGATGAAGAGGCTTCTGGCAATGCTATCAAGCTTCCATCATTTGTTTACATAATTGACGTACTATACAAATAATTTTCCAATGACATGAAATTGTACAGTGGTGTGAGCTTTCAGCTTTTGTTTCGCGTGTCTTGCCATCGATGCTCTTCGGAAACAATAAAAACTAACTTCCTTGCTAATGCATGTTAATTATTAGCAGATCAGAGCTAATAATTACATCACAACTGAAGACAAAGTTGTGAGAAGGTGTTAAACTAAAATTGATCCATGCTTTCATTGGCAGCAACGTCCCCGCAGCTCTGTCTAAATCAACAAGGCATGTTGGGAAAAAAGTAGCTGTTTGGAGCATGCAACGTTCTGATCATTTTGTGCAGTTCCACTAAAATAGAGTTGAGCGTCCCTATTCCAAAGATATCAAGTGTGATTACGACAATAGAGGACTGCTGATGAAACAATAAACACACAAATAGAAGCCGGTCACCTTTGTAGTCTCTCTTAAGACTAACTAGTTGGAGAAGATTAGGCTCGGAGTTGGATGAGGAGGATAGAGCAAAACCAATCTCCCTTTGTGTAGTCGCACTGAAATGTAGAGATGTTGCCCGTGTGACATTTCAGTACAACTGCATAAAACACTCTTAAGAAAAAAGTGATTTGTGCAGTTCACCAAAAGGTCGCAATAGCAACGAGGTGAAATGGATAGCCCTGTTTGCAAAAAAGAGGTAGAAAGGAAACAATTACTGGCCAATAACAGTTGATGACACATGCGACGATAAAAAAGAAGCATATTCCTTGTCCTAAGGGAAGATAACAACACGGTTGTGTTTGTCTAAAGCGGTGTGAGGACGAGAATGTAATATGGAAAGTACACCAGACGAGCTACGTTTTGGGCAAAGAACTGTGGAAGATCCACATGCAGCGACGTGGGAAAACGGGCAGGGAGCAAGGCCGGAGGGGATACCTAGAGGTCGTCGGGATGTAACTAGGTGAGCGGCGGTGGGCGGAATCTGCGCGTAGGTGGCGTAGGCCCTACCGCGCCGGAGCTTGGTCAGAGAGAACGGTGTGTACCGCAGATCGGGACGTGCTGCCTCGGCGCCGTCTAACAGAGAAACGATGCACTTCCTCCCTTTCCCCCGGCGGATGGGACGCGGCCGGATCAGTGACCAACGGTGAGAGAGTGAGAGAGGCCACCGCACTCCCTTTCCCCCGGCGGACGGGATGCGGCCGGATCAGTAACCAATGGTGAGAGAGAGAGAGAGGCCACCGCACTTCCTTTCGCCCGGCGGACGGGATGCGGCCGGATCAGTGACCAACGGTGAGAGAGAGAGGCCACCGGAGCCTTGTGTGAGATACTCTGAAGAGCGGACTACATTTTCCTCCATAAAAATCGTTTTATATTCTGTGTACGTGCCATTGAGCGCTATAACTTTATTTAAAAATAACGCAGCAACGTGTCAAGTCGAACTTTGTTTTGTGCATGCATGGTACACGACCTCCCTAGGTAAACAACCGCTACAGGCGTTCAAATTAGCACATGGGATGCCATTTCATAAAGAAATGAGCTTCACCGTGTACCCACGCGGGTGTGGCTGGGCACGAAGCGTGAGTACGTGCACGGTGCACCTATTCTCTTCTTGTATACGTACACCACCTACGTGGGGTTGTGTGAGAGAGATACAAACCTAGAGAGATATAGTGTGTGGGTTCTTGAGAGTTTTTTTTTGGGGGCGTCAATCGAAAAATTTAACATATGCAATGTGTGTGAAATAGAGTCTTGGATATAACATATATATAGAGGGGGCGATCCACGAGAAGAGAGTGGAGGTATCATCGGCTTGAGGTGTCCATAGAATCGAAGAGAGGGATGATGTGTGTGTGTGTGCGCGTGCGCGATCAATAAAGAGTCCCATCGAATTTGTGTGTGCCCACGTCAAAGATATAGAGTGGCTGGCCTACTGGAATCTGAGATGGGACATGTGCAGTTTGTCTCTGTGGCATGGATACCTACCTGCAGCGCTCGACTATCGGTGTGTGGTGGGGGAAGAGGGAGGCCCAATTAACTATAGAGGTACAATGGCTGGTATATGTGTGGAGGAGGAGAGAGGCTTACCTCATGTATTAAGGAGATCGATCTGCCTCATGTATTAAGGGAGATCGATCGGCATCCATGCATATGTGCAGGAGATGAATAAGGTTGGGAGAGAGACAGAGCTACAGTGTTGGAGGGGGTGGTAGTGGAGTTGCTTCTAAAAAATGGTGGGATAGGCTTGCTAGACAAACGGAGGGCACGCCCGCAATATCAATAAGAGAGGAGATGGATGCTTGTTGTCTGTGCACGTGCGTGTGAGAGACGGGTCAGGAGGCATGCACGAATGATGAGGGGGGACGATGTGGCTGTGGTAAGCAGACATAACTACATAGGAAGATCAATCGCCCTTTGTAAGAGAAAGGAGAGACATGACTTGTGAGGTACGTCGATCAATGGGGGGTAGTTAAAGTCGATCTAGGTATATGTTGGGAGATCGATCAGTATACATGCATGTGTGTGTTAGAAGCAAATGAGGCACGAGGAGAAGGATAGAGAGAGAGAGGGATGCATGTAGGAGGTGGTACGAGAGGCATACTATATCGAGGGGGAGGAGTGTGCGAGTACGAGAACGATGAAAAGAGTGGTGGGAGTGAGGCATGGACGGTGACAAGAGAAGAGAGGAAGCTTGTGTTTGTGCTAGGCACACTTGGCTAGACAGGCATATCGATCGATGTGTGCCATAAAGAAGGAGCTGGGGGGCCTACACACACCATGGGTGAATGACCTAAAGTGAAAACACGAATTTGCGCGATGGAGCTAGAGAATGCTGAGGGAGGTGAGATGGATGCAGGTGTGTGCATGCACAAGGGAAAGTTAGCACTAGCTACAAAGATAAGAGGGTTGTGTGGGTGTAAAAGAGTCTTAGAGATCATATATACTTCATTATAAAAAGTGAATTCGGATATTTGAAGAATTTATCATAGTGTTTAAAACTGACAGATGTGTGAATATATACAACGGTGATAAACATGGTGTGGTTATGAACATGGTATAATACATTTAATATATTTTATCTCTACTCTTATAAAAACAGAGTTGTTGATGATGGTGTTCCTGCCATCCTGCATTATAGGCCGTCTGATTTGTATCTGGCGGATAGCAAGGAAACTTTGATGGTTGAAGTTGGCAACAATCATGATTGTAGATTCTAATTGAAATAGAGAAACGAATTCAAATTTGGTTCGAATTGCAGCGGATAGTATAGTCATTTGGAATGCACTAAAATGTTTGGTATGAGTAGGTTACATGCATTATACAGCAAGCGAAAAAATTTAATCGGACATAACATGGATTCATACTCCCTCCTTCCATACATATAGGGTGTAATGAGATTTTTAGGACCGCCTTTGACTATTGACAAGATTAATAGTACATGACATGCACAATGTGAAAATTATATCATTGAAAGAACCTTTCACAGACGAATTTAACGGTGTGCTTTGTGTAAGTTGCATGTCATATATCATTGCTCTAATGTTTGGTCAAAGTTAGCATCGAAAAATGCATTAGGCCCTATATAGATGGAAGGAGGGAGTAGCTTTGAATAGCATTTGTATAGTAAAACGGGGCAAGACTCCCTCTTTGTGTGGTGTGAATAGTTTTATTTTTTTCGTTTTATTTTTGGTTGAGGGAAGTGCGAATTGATTTGGTATGTACAAGTACAATATGACGACACGTTAGGCTTGTCCCTAAAATTCAACCCGCGTCTTGTTATATTCCGAAAATTCAGATATCGTGCTCCGAAAACTGGCGCCTTCACAACCCGCGCCTTGCTATCCCAAAATTACAACGCGCGCGAAAACTCCCTCCAGCTGCCAATCCCGACACACGAAATCCCCCTTCTAACCCTGAGCGGAAAGGGCCGCTAGTTCAAATCGGTGGGGGTAATTTTGTAACACACCCTACATTTTGGAGAAGCGTGTTCCTAAGTCTTGCCTCACCCCTCCCATCGCCCCTTTTCGCCATTCGAAATCCCAGGCCGGCATAAGCTCTCCGCTCCAGCCGTGAAACCCCACCCTTCTCCGTCCGCCACATCACCGCTACCCAGCCGGAGCCTCTTCCCCGACAACATTGTCCACCCACAACAGCTCGACGTCCCTCGTCCACCTCCCTGGATGAGGATCCGTCGTCCATCTCGCTGTCACCGCCGGTTCATCCGCCCCGTCCTCCACCTCCAAGGAGCTGCTCCGACGATCGCCTCGTCTATCGCGGCTGCTCCATCCCCACAGCGCAGCCTTAACCTCGTCTATCGTGGGGATGAGATAGCCCGAGAGGTACCCCACTAATCTATCTTAGGGTTCACGGTGGGGGGGGGCTAGAGGGCTGGCCGGGGCGGTGGTGGCGAGTTGTTTCGGGGCGGCGAGGCGGCGCTGGGGCCGGCGGTTCGGCCGGTGGTGGCTGGCAGCTCAGGGGGGTGCAGGTTGAAGATGAACCGTAGGCCCTCCCTAAACTACATGTCAAGTGCCTCTCTACTACCATTGCATTCAGTTTCGACAGTAGCATTCATATTCCACAGTAAATTTTCAGTTTCGACAGCTTAAGTTCAGAGTCAACAGTTTTTACCTCATCTGTTATAGTCAGGTAGTTTTTGGTGATGTTAAATTTTACATCCATTTTACATCATCTATTGGAGATGCTATTAGAATCCCACTTGAGATTGACGATGTCTGTCTTGTGCTGCTTCAGCCTTGACGTCTTACGGCTCACCGGAGCTGCCTCCAGCGACAGAACGATCCATCACAATAGAGCAGTGCCTTGGACGCCGTCTACAGATTCCTCAGATCTTTCCTCCACACCTCCGATAGCCACCTTGCCTCAACTGCCTTCAGCGACCAACCCAATGATGCTGAGGTCGACACGGCTACGGCAAAGAGGTTGGACACTTGTTGCATCACTTATTACTATACATTCACATCGATCCATTAGGGCTATTTTGGTTCAATGGGAAAAAGATCGATCCACTGGTTGTAACCATCAGTCTAAATTTTTGCATGCTCTCCCTTACATAATCTCACCATATTTTTTTCATATGCATGTCAGATATTGTACACAGTCATGCTGAACATGTAGAGAAAAAGAGAAGAGTTTTGCGCGGCAATACAATGTCATGCAGACATCGCTCCATGGTGGGTTCAATGGCAAACCCTCCCCACCCCTCTCCAGATTGGAATCTAGAGGAAGATATCTGTTCTGAGGCGGATTCGGACGCCGCTGACCACTCCTATTTACCCCCCAAGGTGTTTGATCTACCTTGGCATGATGATGTTAGTCATATCATGCATATGTTGCCTTGCAGTGCCTACTTTTGACATCATATATGTCATCTGCTTAGTTTAGACATGGTCTGTAATGCCACCTGTTTAGTTTCTATATCATCTATGGGAATTATGCAGTCTCATGTCTTTTAGCCAGCCATAATATATGTGAAATGTGCAATGCCATCCTGTTTAACCAGGCATCATATATTTGAATGATATGTTGCCCTTCCTTTTCTTCATTACATTTCCATTTGTCGACATTGTTTGTACATTAAACTACTCTTCCTGTGAATCAGCCATTTGGGTGGGAGATGGAAAAATCTGGAGTGAAAACAAGGCCTTCAGAGCAGACAGTGCTACCTGTCGAAGCAGATCTCTTGTTTGGTCCCGATAGCTCCTCAGATATGGATTCAGAGACAGATGACCAATCCTATTCCCCCACTGAGGTGTATGCTCTAACTTGGCACGGTTATACTGCTCATATCATGCATACAGTGTCTTGCATTGCATAGTTTAGACATCATATACACAATATTCAACACCATGTTCTTAGTTTAGACATCATATCGAATGCCCTCTATTTAGCATATAAATCACATATGTGAATTAAATGATGCGATCCTGATTACTTAGATAACATGTAGGTGAATTATGTCATGCGATCCTGTTTAGTTATTCATCATATCTTTGAATTATGTTATGCTATGCTATCCAGTTTAGATAGACATCACATATGTGAAATTATGTCATGCTATCCGTTTTAGTTAAACAATATACATGTCAACTATTTCATGCCCTTCTTTTTCCACACTATCTATTGCATCCGTCTCTCATACAATGTCTATACATTCAACTATGTTTCCTGTTTATCAGCCATTTGAATTGGAGCGGGTGATGCTAGTATCTAGCAGACTAAAAACATGGTCTTCGAATAAAATAGTGTTACCTCTTGGTGGAGATAGCACCACGGTTGTACATGCACAAGAACAAGCCCTACCACACATAACCCAAACTCTCACAGATTGTACCCCCTACTACGATGGGCAGAGAACCAGCTTCACCCAATCTAACCCCAACCCCAGCCGATAGTAACCAGTTCTTGTTGACATAGCACCATCTCCACCACAGAGCTCCCAAACAAGAGCAGTTAGTAAGACAGCTCCAGTGCCCAAAGGGCAGTACTATCACGGCGAACCCCAACTCCACCAGTTAATACGCCTATTCCTGTGGAGGAAACACAACCAGCTAGTCGTAGTTTAGCATCTATCTCATTTGATGTTGTTAAATCGTATGTGCGTATCTTCCCATCTTGGAAATATTATACTGAAGATGAAGGAAATGCCAGTTGCAGGTGTTTGTCCAGGAGTTATGTGTAAGTAATGTTATTCATGGCAATTACTTTGCTCTGTCCCATACATCCTACCTCCATGATGGTTATAATACAGCAAATTTTCCATTTTTCTCTATAGAGAAGGACCGATTTGGAAACTCAGGATGAGGTAACCTGTGCTAATACCTCTGCTATCTTCAAGAATTCTTGGTGGCAGTATCGGAATTACCTGAAGAAAATGTACTTCACCGGCAAAGAAACTCATCAAATTCCCTTACGTTCTCCTGAGACACATTTACTGCACGATGACTGGGAACGCATTGTTCTGTACTGGTCCCGAACCAAGATTGTGGTAAGGTCTATGAGCTCATTTTCTATTTTTAAGTATTATATTCTTGCGTCTTATTGTACTCTGTTCATGTAGAACAAGTGCCTAAACCTGAAGAACAACTGTTCTAATCTAAGATTCCATTGCTACCATAGGACAATAGATATATGTTTGTTTGATGCTTTTATTATGTACTAGTACTTGGCAATAGAAGACTTGGTAGTTTAATCCTGTCCACCTTACCAATGAACTGGTTCACCGAAATGAGTTTTCATATAGTAGTACATGCTAAACTTGTTATGTGTCTGCTTGTTTCTTCTTTTAGAATGCTGACAGAATATTGGGGAAGAGTGCCTTATTAAGCAACGGTAAAGGAAGTAATGCAGATAAGGTTCAGGATAGTGACACATCCTCTCTTGGTTTAGTGTTGGAGTTACTGGCCACTACCGCTTGCACAAGCTATTCAAACTCACGGTCTGAATCAGTTCGGTTTCTTGAGTCTCAACTACAAGCTGAAAGACATCAATCAGATGTGCTGCGACAAGAAAGCGGAAGGACTGCGGAAGTCCCTGGAGCATTCAGATGCATACTTTCTGGTGCAACAGCAAGCGTTGGAGGATTTTAAGCGCCAAACAAGACAAAGCTAATCAGCTTGCTAAGCTTATTGCCAGCATGGTGGATACCCAGGATAACGTTTCTTGAGCTCTTCTGAAGTTGTTTCAGTTATGCTCTTGTTTTGCTGCCGCGTTTATTTGCACTGGTGGCCAATTTTGACGGCCAGTGTATATGATATGCTGCTTTGTTCCCTATATTTGCACTGGTGGCGAACTTTGATGCCCAGCGGATGTAATATGTATAATAGCCGTGATAGCCTAGCGTTAGTTGCTTGCTTATTTATTTCCTTGTTGTCTTGTTTATTTGTTTGCTTGTAGTCATTGCAGTTCTTTTTCCGCGGTTAACTAGTGGCTGCAATAACCTATTTTTTAAAACTAGGCACAATAACTTTGGGCTAATATTTACTGTAGTGACACTGGGCCTCCTACGGGCCATTAGAAACAGTGGGCCTTCTACGGGCCAGAGAAACAATGGGCCTTCTACGGGCCGTATCATCAATGGGCCTTAATATGGGGCCGTATTGATCGATTGGCCAAACATGGGCCAATACAGGCCGCATTTATGGCCGTAAACGGTCTAGAATTGGAATCGTCCGTTCATGGGCCTGACCGTAACGGGCCATCATTAATAGGACGTATTTGATGACGCTATGAAAACGGCCCAACGTATTACAGACCACAAATGGGACGACTGTAAACGACGGGCTGAATTTGGCCCACAAGCAGAAAATGACAGTAATGGGCCGTAAATAACCGAATGCTGCAAATGAGCCCAAGAATAAATGGGCCCTCAGAAGGCCGAAAGTTAACTTGGGTTGGAAACGGCCCAATGGAATAACGGGCGTTAATGGGTATAAAAGTGATACACTGTTCATTATGGGCCTGTTTCACCACGGGCCGTTAATGGGTGTAAAAGTAATACACTGTTCATTACGGGCCAGTTTCAGCACGGGCTGCTAATGGGCCAAGAGTTACAAAGGACTTCATATGGGCCAAAGACGTCATGGGCTATACATGGGCCAGAAGTGAAAACGGGCTGGAATCATATTGGACGGCCAGATGACGCTACCTGGGCCTAATTCAGATGGGGCGTAACGGGCCTAGGCTTAGCGGGCTGTTAATGGGCTATATGCGAATAGGGCCGTTAACAGGCTTTCCTTGGGCCGACCCTCCACCTTTTGACCAAGTCAAGCGGACCGGCCTTTTCACAGGAATGGGCCTCCTGTTGGGTCGTGCCACGTGTCGACATATCATAGGCGCCTCTCTGACCCACTGACGAGCTGACACGTGTTTCGTCAGGCCAATTAAGAATTTACACGTGGAAATTTCCCATTGGTCGGGGCTGTTTAACGGGTTATCGGACCAAAACCCGACCCGATAGCTTAACGGCATTCCGTTTACAGTGGATGCCACGTGTCGGTCACCCTTGACGAAAGCACTTCTGTGACGCCGATTTATCCGTCATGGAAGTGGACACTTCCGTGATGATAATTTTGGTAATGTCATGGAACACTTCTACGACATCACAGGTATGACTATCTTGATTCTGTCATAAATTTGTCATGGATGTACATGCATGACAAAAAAAGCGACCTACTGTGACAAACACGTATCATCACGGAAGTGTTTTTTTTTGTAGTGTGTACCGACCATGAATATTCCAACCCGTTTGGCGGATCAGAAGGGTCCGGAATACTGTCGCCATCGAACAGCCCCAATCCGGCCATCTTGTAATTGATACAACGACTCGGTCTCTCCGGTCGATGACTCGCCGGAATAAACGACGGTCTCACCACAGATTCCGATCTATCCTCGTATTCCCCTCCATGGATGACTCCCACGAAGGCACGCTTCATGGCCGGCTTGACCCGGGCAGATCCTGCACTGAGCCATTTTGACGAGGTCAGTGCAGATGTCCGGCTCAGGGCCCGGTTCACCGATCTTGCCGATGAAGACGTGTATGCCACCAAAGGGGACCCGGTACCCATACTCAATTGAGCCGGCCTCGGGGCCCCATCCTGCATCGTCGATGTAGAGCTTGCCGCGACGACTCTTGGTCATCCGGCCCACGGCGTAACCCTTGAGTCCTTCAAAGTTGCCCTCCAAGAACTTGAGACCATCGTGCGATAGCCCCACGGTGGGCGCCAACTATCGTGGTTTTTCACGGCAGATGTCCTCTTGAAAGGACTTAGTCGTGGAACCATCGCTACGGGTTAGCTTGAAGGGGTTAAAGCGGACAAGGGACGCAAGAGAGTTTATACTAGTTCGGCCCTTCGATGAAGGTAAAAGCCTACGTCTATTTGTGATGGAATTTATGGGGTTTTGATGACAGGGAGCGAATATGCTTCGCCTAAGTCTCGAGTTGTTGTCTGTTGTCCTGAACCCCGCCGCGGGTCGTCCCCTTATATACATGGGTTGACGCCCTCGCGGTTAAGGAGTCCCGAGACCGGCTCATAAGCGTGTCCGGTTCGGTCTCCACTACTTCTATCTTACAATACAAGTTACATACCAAAAGCCGGTTTACAGCTGCAGGCCTTAAAACGGTCCTGGGCCTTACACAACATCCTCATCTGTCTTCAATGGGCTTCAAGCATAACCACTACTGATGAAGTTTAACCCAGCCTCTCTTGGCCGGTTTACACCCAATAGTAATATCCCAACACACCGCCTATGGGTGCGATTTAATATCTGATGCTCAGTTGTGTTAGTCTTGTTATTTATATTAGTTATTTCTGTATTTTATACATTCTTAAAAATGCCATTCTATGCTAATGTTATAACTTTTAAACCATTGGTCCGATTAAAATATGTATATGTAAGTTTCTTAGAATTTCGTCAAGTTTCTTAATAGTTATTTTCACATATGTCAACAATTTTTAACTTGATGTCTGAATTAAAAGTGCTCAAATACCCTTGTAAATTGCTAAACTCGTAACTAATTACTTCATTTCGGATCACAAAATTTTAATATATGGTTTAGGAAAGTACAAATGTGTAGATTGCAACTAAATCATAGCTAATTAACTTTATTTTCACATATACCATTGAGTTTCATGTTAGCAGCTCCTATAATACAGTTTAGGGAAGAACCTTAATTATCCTCATTAAATGCCATGAGGTATTTTGAGGGTGCTATCTAAATGTTTCCCACCTCATTAATATGACCAGATATAGTTTTTACTTCTGTTTCACCGCCTTGCCATGTTGCAGCATTTAATATTGTTGTTAAAAATGCCTTTCCAGTTAGTGGCTTTTCCAAAGGAGTACACTGAGTGTTACATCTCAAGGCGTCTGTTGGGTTGTGATCCAATGAAGAAATTTAATGGTTACATCAAATCCCACAATTTATTAAAAGAATACATGTTTTATGAACATTATTAAATCACAAGACGGTTCACCTAGATGTAACATGTGCAATACATAACTAGATTAAAGTGATTTTTGAACTTTTGCATGTGCTATTGACAGTACAATGCACACGTTCCATCTGACATGTAACGTGTGTGATGACTAGTATCATCGCAAATGGTATATGGGAAGAAACAACAAGAGATAGTTATGCCATCACAAGCAATTTAATGAAACGAATTGTCAGTGATTGACTCATATTCTCATATGATTCTTGGTTAGAAATCACGTGGGATGGTTTTATGATTGCAAAATTTCCCTGTGGTCAGTTATGGACTCCCCTATAGCCAACCCACTCAATCACATGGTATCGGAAACATTATGAGGTGCCATGTGTTAAGACTACAATGTCAATGCCATCTGAAGAAGTTAAAACATGGGTTTTTTACCTGTTTTTGGAAAAATAAAAGATAAAGAATAACCTAACAGATTATTATGAGAGCACAATGATTCATGTTGTTGATGGGCACCTCACATATTGCCATGAGAGCATCAATTATGAATGTTAACTAAGATAGCGATCTTTCCTCGTTCAGGAAGCTTACCTTAATATGACTATAGATATGATGGAATTGGGTTGCGAAGTGCCACCAAACAAAAATATATGATAAATATGACCAAGTTTTTTGATGTGTATATATACCAAGGGTATCAGAAATCAACCCCGACAGGGTGTGCATAAGAACCTAGGCAGGGTGTCCATGCACCAATGTCCTTCCTGACCTTGTTCCTTGGACTTTTGATTCCCTTCCTTTATTAAATTGAACCTCCTCATTTTCCAGACTTCCCCTGGAACTCCAAAAACCTATTTTCACTTAAAGCATAAGTATTGAAAACATGAACTAGCTCTACAAAATAGATTAATATGTTGGTCCAAATAAATTTGAATATTTTTGTACTTAATAGAATTATGGAATGAATAGAACAAAAAACATAGATAAATTAAGAAGATATCATTGGTTCCCTTTCGTAGCCAATGTTCTTTACCGTTAATATTAGTTTGGATGCTATATAAATAGTAATGCACTTATCACCTGTCAATGTGAGGAATGATTCAGTTCAACAAGCTAAACTTAGATAGGTGATAGATATACTATTTATTTTAAGTTGTAAGACGTGTGCCAAGTTTAGTTCACTTAGTTGTATTCCTCCGGTTAATTTTGCTTCCTTGCTTTCCTCTTGGCCTTACGACCTAACTATTTATACTATCTATAGGGCACAGACATTATAAGAACCTCCAAATGATAGAAACCAAAACACACACCATCTTCACAACATCTTTTGCCTTCTCTCAGAAAAATCACCGACATTCTGCCATTATACCATGGAGGCCTGGAGGAAGACAACCATGTGTTGTGTGATTCTTTTCTGCCTTATGGCTACATGTAGTAAGTATAATTATCCATAGTATCAGCATTTCGCCGAAGTTTCATGTTGTGCAATGACATATCAACATTGTTGGACACATTCATTCATATTACTTCTCCTAACCTTGTCTATTTATCCATAGGTGAGGTTTCATCTACCGAAAACATGTGCTATCACAACCATTGGAATAAATGCCATACTGATCAAAATGGAATGTGTCGAGATAGTTGTGTGAAAGACGGATGGGATGATGGACAATGCCGGAACAAGTTTAAAAGACTAATGGGTGCCAAGTGCGAATGTTACCCTAAGACTTGTGATCATTAGGGAGGCAACATGCGACTTTCTTCTACCAAGTTACTACTATTTATAAATTTACATCGGTTTTAATGATTGACGTCAAACATGTTGTAACACCAATCATGGTGAATACTATATCACCTTCTATTTATTTCTTTATTCCAGACCATTGTATTCAAATTATGATGTTACACAATTATACCTAATTACTGTTTGATGTATCCTTAAACTAAACAGATTTTTGAGTGCTTATGAGCAACATTTGATATTTCACTCGCATGCATCATCCTAGTAAGAAATCATATGTTTATTTACTAGGTTTGGTAATCAATGTGAATAAATTAAATGAGCCTTGATGAAAATTTACGATATACCCTCAAAAGTGGGGTAAAGAATCACACATAAGTTCCATCTTTTGTCAGATCAAAGTGGGATGAGACCTCAAATGTATTACTAAGAACACCTCATAGTTGTATCCTTAATCTTAATGTACTGAGCATGCCCATGTTGCTTCAGGCAGCCCCGTAAATGATGCTAGACATCACCTCGGGTGTCTTTCAAATTTATACTAGACATGCATCATATTAAATCTCATTGATTCCCAAAAGATTCATTCTAATATAGGTAAAATCATAGCATGAGCAAGATTCAATCCAACAAAAAGAAGCTCAAAATAAGAGGTGATACCTCATAATGTCTAGGATCTTTAAATATATTGAGGTGACACCCTATATAGTGCATGAATAACTTTGAATACCATCCGTTGAATTACCTCCATCCAATGACTGATAGGAGGCAAATCCAAGCATCCGCGTCCAATGGATTAACTAATTGGTTGCACCAGATTGTGCCACCTTGCATCTCTAGACATCTCTATCTTGCCAGTCGTATGAGGTGGTTATGTGGTCTGGCGTGAATGAATCAAAGTTGTAGTAGTATCATGTTGCTATGTCCTTCTCTAGAAATCTGTATCTTGCCAGTTGTAGTAGTATCAATAGTTGGGTTTCCCGGCTCCTGTGCTTGCCTCTAACGCTCACGACCCATTCGGCTAAGAGTGTAAAGGGAGAACCACTACGACTGCGCCGACATTTCAATTGTATCAGCGGCTCAGTGGAGAAAGGCGAAAACTAACTGTCCTTGTAAGCGTAAACTATTCGGCAATGGGAAGACAGTGTCCAACAAAGGTTCGTTGCAGATCATCCACGTAAAACGAGGGGCTTTTCTTCAAATAGGCGGAAGTGAATAGCGGCTTAAACCACGACCAGTTGCCGAACACTTCACACATCGGGGGCTACCTCGTTTCATATGCGTGGACCGCCTTTGGGAACCAAGACATCGGCTAAGGGTTGAAACTTCACATGAAACACCCTTTGTATCCTGTGCTTGCCTCTAAAGCCAATTCGGTCACACAAGAGTAAAAATATAAGGGCAAATAAATATATACGCTCGTACATTGGAACATAAAGCCACATTTATTACCAAACAAAAAGCATGTATTTACATCGTGCTAACTTTGTCATTCCGAAGTATAATGTGTCCTTGGGACACCGCTCCTCAGTGATCTGAGCTCCCTCCATCACCCCAATCAAGTACTACTCCACGGTCTAATTCTTCCCTTCAGGGGGCCCGAGGCCATTAGCATCACATCAATACGCCGATAGTTAGTCGCCATGCAAGCATACGCCCATTGGATGCCCTCCAGTGATTCACCTGAGGGCCGACCTCTCGCAGGTGAGCCTGTGGACCGAAGAAGATGCTATGCAGCGCTGCCGCGGGCCAGAGCTGGACGTAAACATCTTGAAGTGCCGGCTTCACCATCCGAAAAAGCTCCATCAGTAGCTTCATTTGGTTATTGAGCAGCTCTGGGTACGATGGTGCCTGGAACAGATTCTAGAATGCCTTCTCCGTGGCATGGACCTCTTGAGCACCAAAGTAGCGGCCGACGTCTGAAGCGCTCCTCATGAGGTCCCCGAAAGCCTCTGCGGATCGCCATACTTGGGTGAGCTCAATGAACCCCTTGCGGAAAAAAATACAATGATGCAAAAAACGGCTTACCAACAACGATTTGCTTCACTTGCTGCAGCACTTTGCGGTCCGCCCGGGCCTGGGTCTGGACCTCAGCGTATGCCAGGCTTAGGTTCTTGAGCTCCATGGTCACCTTCTTCTCCTCTACCTGAAAGGCGTCGTGATCAACGTACATGCCTTTCAGGGTGTCCTTGACCTTGATGACCCGGGCCTGGTCCTTTCCCCGAGTTACCCTTTCTTCGGCTAGCTCCTTCTCGGCCCGAGCGGCTGCAGCCTTTGCTGCTCCGCCTCACGCCGAGCTCTACTTAGCTCAACCTTAAGAGCCTCAAGCTCTGTCACTACGTCTATCAAAACCAAAGGCTCAGGTATTAGCATTATATCATAAAACAATACGCAAAGTAAATTTGATAGCATGGTGCTTTTTTAGCCTATACCTTGAGCCTGCTTATTGTAGTTTTGTCACGGCAATATGTCCTTGTGAAATGACTTAGTGGTGAGGCCCTCCCACCTAGGTGGTAGGTTGAACGGGGTTGGTTGGAATTAAGAGACACAAATTTTACCCAGGTTCGGCCCCTCGTGATGTTGGAAAAAGCCTACATCCTGCTTAATTGATATTGATGATGGTGATGATCTTGATTACAATGGTGCTATTTTGCTACTTGTCTAATACTTGTCTGTCTACCCCCCTTTGGGGTGCATTGCCCTTCCTTATATAAGTTGAAGGGGCGCCTTCATGTAGAGTCCTAGTAGGATTACAACTAGTCTCCTTTCAATTTCAAGACGGAGTCTAGTTCGGGTCTTCTCCTAGCAAGGTTCGTCGGCCGGGTCGTGATCTTCCTGGCTGGGTTTACCCAGTCTGGGCCTTCTCCATGAGCCGGCCTCCAGCCTCTTCGCGAGCTGGCTTTCTACTTGGTTGCACACTGGGCCTTTAGTCCTTGTCGTCCAGGTCGACCCGTTAAGTCAGGTGACTCATGGGCCGCCAAGTGATGGGCCGGGTTACACCTCCTGGCCAGGTCAAACCATGGGGAATATCCCCAACATTAGCCCTAGTTTAATTTGGATTTATCCATGTTAAACGTATCCTGAAAAATAACACAAGAACAAATTTGATAGGTTATGCACCGGGTCGAGGGTTCTTCTGGACCAACGTATGTTCATCCTACAGTCCTTGTCATTTCCTTCTTTGAAGACACCCGACCGAGTCAATCTTTGTCAGGTCGTGCAAATTTTCCACACATAGAAATTATTGAGTTACTCCATATCATGAAATCATCTCAACCACCTTGATACATGTCCATGATCTCATAACTAATCTTTTTTTAGCAGATATGTCAAACTTTGTCAATGCAAAAATTCAAGCGCTTCATTCAATGGAATTCCTCTTGGAAAGTCCGAGCCTCTTTGTTACATCACTGGGACGGCTTCAAAATCAACTATATGACGCTGGTTTCTTGCAGAAAAATATTGGGGAAAAATAATCCATTTGAGTCGGCTTCCAATGCTCTGGTTCGACAAAATTATTGGACTTAAGATATCCTTATGATACTGAGCCAGCTTTGAATACGTCGGCTTGATAAAAAAATTGGACTTAAGATATCCGTCTGATAATCAGTCAGCTTGAGGATGTAGAGCTTGTCGAGTTGCAATCGTCGAAGTTGTCGAGTTACAGAGATTGATGATGCCGGGTCATGATTGTTCCTGACACTGGGTCTTTATTGTTGCTAACAGTAGTTCATGTAATTTGTTGTCCTTGGTTTCTTCAGACCAAGTCCTTATAGGAAGGATCCTCCCAGGTTGGGTTTTCCCAGCCCGGGTGAATCTGAATTTTATTTCAACTCCAATATATGTATCAACTGTAACCCCAAGCTCGAGTTAGCACCTTGTGATGACCTGGTGCTTGCTTTTGTAATTATAGCTTCAAATTGTTGAGTCGGTTTTCCGGGCCTTTCTATGAATAGCTTGGAGGAGATAAACTTTGCAAATTTCTCAACAAAGTATATGATACCCGGTGACGGTGTCCTGGACTAGGGGGTGCTCACCATGTCATCTCCTGATCTGTTAGATTGGGCCGAGGACCCCCATGGCCGTATACTCATGGGCCAGTTCGGACAGCTGCCACATACAAGGAAGATTCCACAAGACTTGGCGATCAAGACAAGGACTCCTCCCCACCGGCGTATTCGGCTAGGATTCTTGTTATCCTAGGCCTCTGGTGCATTATATAAACCGAGGCCAGGCTAGTCGATAGATCATATACAAACAATCATACCATAGGCTAGCTTCTAGGGTTTAGCCTCCTTGATCTCGTGGTAGATCTACTCTAGTACTACACATATCATCAATATTAATCAAGCAGGAGTAGGGTTTTACCTCCATCGAGAGGGCCCGAACGTGGGTAAAAACATCGTGTCCCTTGTCTCCTATTACCATCCGGCTAGACGCACAGTTCGGGACCCCCTACCCGAGATCCGCCGGTTTTGACACCGACACCCGGTTTGCTCAAAACTGAGAACTTGAAGGTGTACCTCCCTTATATCCATATTACATGTAGCCCCCAAGTCTTAAGAGGGGAATGTAGTGACAGCTTAAGACTTGGTTCAATATAAATGTTGTAACTTTGGAGAAATCTGGGTTGTTCATCTCAGTCACCAGTCATAAACTGAATGTTTTGCATTTTATAAACGAGCAAGAGAGATGAGGGAAGAAGCCACTCAATCGGGGCGATCAGCTCTATATTTATATCATGATTACATGGAGCCTTGGAAGCCAATGAACATACCTCCTCATATCAATCTACAAGCGAGTATAATTAGGAAGATACGGAGGTATGATATAGCTATACAAGGTATGTACTTTAACATCCCCCCGCAGTCAATGCATCGGATGGACGGACGCATAGAATGTATGGAAAGTCCATGAATAGCTGGACGGTAGACTCTTTGTCATAATATCAGGAAACTGATGCGAAGATGGCACATGAAGAACCCGAATCAGACCGAGAGACACCTTTTCACGATGCTGAACCGGGTTGCAAGCCATGTAGATAGCGCTGGCATTTTCACAAAAGACGAGAGTGGCGGTGTGGAGGGGGCGATGAAGCTCATGCAGAAGTTGACAAAGCCAAGAACATTCAGCCACAGCGTGAGCCACGACACGATAGTGGGCTTCGTCACTGGAGCGAGAGACTGTAGCCTTGCATTTGGGGACCAGGACAAAGGTTGTCACCGAGATATACCCAATAACCGGAAGTGGACCAGCGAGTATCAGGGCAGCCAGCCCAATCAGCGGCCGAGTACGCGATGAGACTACAAAAAAAATACACTTCCGTGATGATACGTGTTTGTCACAATAGGTCAGGTTTTCTTTCATGCATGTACATCCATGACGATTTTATGACAGAATCAAGATAGTCATACATTTGCTGTTGTAGAAATGTTCCATGACATTACCAAAATTATCATCATGGAAGTGTCCACTTCCATGATGACAAATCACGCGTCATAGAAGTGCTTTCGTCAAGGGTGATCGACATGTGGCATCCACTGTAACGGGTCGCCGTTAAGCTATCGGGTTCCGTTTTGGATCCGATAAGCCCTTAATAGCCCCAACCAATGGGGATTTTCCATGTGTAAAATTCTCATTCGTCAGATAATGCACGTGTCAGCTCATCGTTGGGACAGATGTCATCCCTACAATGGACGGAAGACGCCTATGGTATGTCAACATGTGGCACAGCCCAACAGTGACCCATTTAAGGTAAAAAGGACGGCCCAGCTAAAGGCCCACCATATTTTTCAAACACAAGCGGGCTGGCCCATTAACAGCCTGCCATGTTTTTGGTCAAATTGAGGCCCATATCAGATAAGGCCCATTCATAGCCTGTCGTGTTCAGGGTCAAATTATGACCCATATTGTATCAGGCCCGTTAATAGTCCACTGTTATTTTGGGCCCATTCTAAGCCAACTTTGTATTTCAGCCTGTTAAATGCCCGTTTACTAGTTTGGCCCGATAATAGTTTCGGCCTATTAGCAGCCCGTGGTGCATCTCAGACGTTGTCGACCCGATTTAAGTTTAGGCCATTTAACAGACCATGCAGAAACTGAGCTATTTCTTGTTTGAACTAACTTTAGGCCTCTTAACGGCCCATAGTCTTTGTGGATAAATTCCAGCCCAACAGGGCTATTGGCCTGTTAATGGCCCGTGTAACAGTTGGGCCTAATTACAGCCCGTGTTGAATCCGTCCTGCTTACAACCCATCTGATTATGACCCTTGACACTGTTGGGCCTATGGCCCATGTTGATACCAGCCTGCTTAAAGCCCATAATTTTATTGGGCCAAACAGGGCCCGAGATATATTTTGGCCTGTTAACGGCTTGTCCTATTTGGGTGAAACATGGGCCTTAGGCAGTTTCGGACTATATTGGCCTGCGAGTTTTTCGGCTCAACGCTAGCCCAATCTAGTTTTAGTCTGTTAAAAGCCCATGGCATTCTCTGGCCCAGCTGGCCAGAACTTTACTCGACCTGTTAAAGGCGGAAAACTACAATACGTTTAGACCTGCTAATGTCCCAAGATGATTATAGGCCCATGTTTTTGCCCATATGAGTAACGGGCCGGCCTGAAGACCGACAACATTGAGATCCATTAAACCTTCCAGCATAAATTACAGCATACCAACCCAGAATAAACCTAAACTATGCCATAAACAAATTACGACATATTACATCCACTTGGCATCAAAGTTCGCCACCAGTGATAATAAAGCGCAACGTGACCACAGATTGCATACACTAGGCATCATAGGTAGCCACTAGTGTATATAAATGCACCAACAAAAGAATATAAAAAACTGAGAGCACTTTAGAAAGCATTAGGCCTGGCCAGGACGAGCACCGCAAGCAGCCAAACAAGATGATGAGGCCTCAATTGTGTCAACGATAGATGCTCTATCCCTAGTTGTATACCACCAAAGCCCTCAAGGCAGTCCTCTGAGATCTTCATTACATCATTGACATCAAGTTGGTGCTAAGCTGAAGCAAGTCTTTCCGCTTTAAGTTGAGACTGAAGCAGTTGAGCTGATTGAGGCAGCGACTGCATAGAGGTTGTCTCACAGCGGCTTGTGAGTAGCTTCAACTCATAGTCTTCATCAAGACAGGACCTTGGGGTCATCTCGCTCTCTTCAAGATGGTTTGGCTCACTATCTTCCGTAAAGTTCTGCCTGGCATAAGAGATACGACTCTGAAAGAGAAACAATAACACAAGTATCAGGTTTCGCAATTATATAAACAAATAAATGGATCTGTTCTGCATAAGGAACATGTTTTTACAACTACAATTTAAAGCTGGTAGTTGTTGCAAACATCCAATCAGATGTAAACACCAAATGCCATTCATAATCGTAACCACATGAAAAGTGGTCAAGATCACGTGTTGGGAAGTCTCGTTTACCCGACTCAGTAATAGCCACAAAGTCCAATGCATGATCCTTTACACAATCGGCGATATGTTTGTGTTTGTCCAAGTCACCAAGACCTCCGCTATTCCAAAACATGCCTCTCATGATGAACCATATTTTTTATTAGAGGCCTTTGCCCTCTTAGATGGGCGCCCTCTTTTCTTCGCTGAGTTAGATTTGTTCTTTCGTACCGACGCGACCAGCTCACTTAGCATCGTGTCACATACAGTATCATCCAAGTCTACCTCTATTGTGTCTTTAACCAGATGGGAGAGAAGCTTGCCTTCATTGTTGGCATCAGCTTCCTCATCCTCCTCATCTGACAAAGAGGGTCCACGAACTTCGACAACTTAGGAGAAACCGTAAGCCGGTCGAACTCCACTTGTTTAAGCGTCGTAACAAAAAAATCTACTTATTTCTCGCTACGTCCTAATGAAACTCCAAGGCTAGTAATATTTGAAGATACTTTGGAATTATCAAAAGAAAAAAGATTGACGAGAAGAGGTACCTTCAAAGTTGAGGTTGCGGGCCGCCACCCGACGCATGGCCTTCACCAGCGAGTCCTCGTTGGTGGCTGTTGTACCATCAGCACCAATGGCGTGCCGACCGCTGCGCCAATGGAGTGAGGCCGGCAACATTGGCAGTTACGGTCCCGAGTTGTGGAATAGACGGGCGCGGCGATGATGAAGAAGACCGTGAGGGTTGCATGTCATCCTCCAGCTCCGCAAGTTCCCTGGATGGAGACACCCCTCCCGGCGTCGAAGGCGTAGAGGACAAAGCTCGCAGCTCCGCCATGGCCGACTCATGGTCAGCCTTAACGGATGGGGAGAAGATCACTCCCCGCCTGGAAGGTGAAGCAGGTGCCGGCGACGGTGGCGCCGAAGCTGCGCGCACAGGTACCTCAGCCTGTGCCAACTCCTCATGCTGAGTCCGCTCCTAGGCACCCTCTTCGAGGTGCGGCGGTGCGGCCAACTGCGTCGGAGTCGGCGGCTTCGAAGTCGGTGGCGTCGTCGTCGTCAGTAGAGACGGCGCATTGACCACCGGGGCTGCCATAGAGAACATGCCGAAGGTGTCATGGCCGACGATGGAGATCCCTGTAGTGACATAGGAACTACCTTGGAATGCATACATCGATTAGGGTTAGGTGGTGTGACATCGATGAAGATCTTATCCAGTGTTGAAGACCCCTAGGAGAGAGGCGAGGCCGAGCTCAACTGCATAGGCACCACTCCACCCAAGGTAGTAGGAACTGAAGAGCCGTTGGACGATGAAGTAGGTTTAGGCCTATTACTTGGATCGTTGTCCCTCGCTGTATCCTCCCTGTCATGTCCTTTGTCGCCCCTGGATCATCTCCGTGCTCCCACACACGAGGCACGAAATCAGCATCAACACGGAAATCTAGTTTCTCCAGGTTGTACCATAGCTCATACCCCTTCCTTTGAACAACCACATCAGAAGAAAGAAAACCCATTGTGCTCCTCTTGAAAGCATCGAGGTTCAGCACCGCTACCTGAATACGAACAATTCCTCTTCGACGCAAACAGAGAAGGTCAACATCCAGAGTCATGCCAATCATTGAGCCAACCGCCCAAAGACCCAAGAAGTGACAGAGAGAATGAGGCACCCCATGCACATGCACCCAGTTAGGAAGCAGCTCAAATCAATGTGGTATCTCCTCCGACCTCCCGGGCTTGAACTCAATAGTAACATTGTGAGACTTGATGAAAACTGCAAACCCAGTCACCCTCTGAAGAACTTCCTCGTTTGGGAAGGACATGAGAAAAGCATCCTGGCCATGCGGTATAGCCTCCCAAGTCCATTGCCGCTGACACTGAGCTATCTTAGCAACCTCTGCCTCCATAATATTGGGACTGATAGAGCCGCCAGAAATTGATACCAATGCTGTTAGCGAATCCTTTGGTGAGAGATCCGCCCTCAGATATTGTCGGGCATCTGAAAGAAAGCCATATTTTCAGTTCCATATCCGCAAAGCATCGCCACCGGCTTCAGCATTTTGAGAGTAGGACACCGGCGCATGGTCATTGGGTGATTATACTTGTTGCAAATGAAACAGTATTGTTGTGTCTCACAGTCGTCAGAATAGTTTGGAATATTGTAATATTGTCAAATGAAGATCCCAATTGCTCCATGTATAGAAGTTTTTGATGTTTGCTACAGAAAAAGAAAGCAGCACAATGAGTAAAATGAACATCAGTCCATGAAAGTGCAGAGCTTAAGCTCTATTCAGCAGATGAAATAGTAGTACGAGCTCTGGGCCGGCTAAAGTAAACATTCGACCTCTCTTGACGAACTCAGGGGTGGGCTCGACGGTCTCGACGGGGTGGGCAGGAGCGCGAGCCTCCGGCGCGCGGTGGCGTCGCGCACCTCCTCGAGGATCTCGGGCACATTGACTAGCCGGCCCATGGTGGAGGCGAGAGCGGCGCTGCCAAAGGTGATGGCTTTGGCGTCGACGACGGCCACAACCAAGCCGCTCGAGTTGGGGCATCTAGACATGATCTGGCTCACCGCCTGCACAAACGACTCCTTGGCCACCGTCTCCTGCCGCGCCGTCACAGCCTCGCCCAACGCCATGAGGGTCGGAGCGGCGGTGCCGAGGGGAGGCGGGAAGGCCGCGTAGCCGGCCGCTAGGCCGAGGGCTGGCCACGTTGCTTCCATCAACGCTACGAGGGAGGGGGTGGGCGCGAGCAAGAGACACGGCGGGAGGAATAAGAAGAAGAAGAAATTTTTGGATTGAAAGAGGGGAGATTCGGGAGGCAGGCAAGGGAGGCAGGGGAGCTGCGCGAGGAAAAAGGGAGTAGCGGAGGAGGCAGCTGCGGCGGCGGCGACGGACGCGCGGGAGAGCAGGGGAGCAGCGCGGTGCAGGGGAGCTCCGGCATCCATGCGCCTGTGTCAGAGCGGCGGAGCATCGACTGAAGAAGACAAGGAGTGCGGGTTGTGTCGGGAGTTTGGGGAGGAGTTTTCTGTAAAATCTCCTTGGAGACAACTTTTCCTGGACGGAGGGAGTAGTAGACTTATTATCTTCCTTGTAGAATAATTGCTTTTGTAAGCTAAAGAAGTTAGACTGAAATGTAGTAAGCTTATTTGTTGCTCCCAAATGCTTTGACGATTATAGCTGAAATGTAGTCTACACAAATACTTTAACCATCCAGCCCAAATGCGTTGCAAGACCTATGTATGTCTACAAACTGATTATAATTTTTTTGTAGGTTTTGGTCACCCTTCAGTTCAGCTTCTTGCGCATATCCAATGCAAATAGGATATCCAGTAACCTGACCCTTACAAAAAACTTTAGTTTGTTCATAACTCATTAATTTAATCAGCAAATATTATGGTAATAAATTGCTTTGGTACATGAAGGAACAAAGGAGATTAAACACTAGGTTGTGTGGATGTGGACCAACAAAGATGAATTCATTCTTGTAGTTGATGTGAAGTTCATCAAGTGGTAGCCTAATGTGATTTATTCTCCATATACATGGCAGCTGACTCTTCTATTTCATAGCATAGATATTCTGCTGTACACTGTAGTACATTGCTTCTGTCAAATTGAAAAACAAACAGGTTTTAATAAGAAATAATTCCAGTGACACTAGTAGAAAACAGGGCTTTGGTCCAGGCCGGGTCAGCCCATTAGTCCCGGTTCAGTCCAGAATCAGGACCAATGTGGGCATTGGTCCCGGTTCGTGAGCCCAGGGGGCCGGCCGGGCCACGTGGGCCATTGGTCCCGGTTCATCTGGACCTTTTGGTCCTGGTTGGTGGGATGAACCGGGACCAATGGGCCTCGCTCCTGGCCCACCACCATTGGTCCCGGCTGGTGGCTTGAACCGGGACCAAAGGCTCCCCTTTAGTCCCGGATCATGTCACCAACCAGGACCAATGAGGTGCCTATATATACCCCACGCTCGCGAGCAGAGCACCCCAGTGCTCTGTTTTTCTCTGGACGAGGGGGAGAGGGCTTGGTGGTGCTCTAGCTCACCTCCTATGCACACAAGGTGTTCGATGGAATGCCCGAGCCACACTACTTAAGCTTTCTCCTCTCCAAGCTCGACCTCCAAGATCCATTTTCCATAATATTTGTCTAGGTTTAGCGGTCCGTCACGCCCAGTCCCCGTCTTCACCGGCGTTGATCACCTGCGCCGAGCTCATCGCCGGCACCACCGTGGTGAGCCTCTTGTTTTATCTTATTTCTGAAAGGAAAAATATTCTTACTTGTATGTTTACATAGATACTTGTATTATTTTCTTACTTTTATTATTGCATCTTATATAGTACGGTGGTTTTGGTATCCGCCCCCATCGACTCTCGTCCTGTCTATGATTCGGATGTGGTATATATATTATCTTTATAACTATTGGTTCATTTATTGTTTATGAAAATTATGACGACCAACGTGACATAGATTTTATTTATGTAGGATGTATGTGAATCAGAAATGCCAACCGACCCTATTGTCGAGAGGTTAAATTTAGTTGAAGAAGAAAACAATTTGTTGAAGGAAAAAATAAAAAAATTGAGGAGGAGAAGATGATATTGGAGTTGCATGTTGCGGATGTCATTGATGATCACAAGATCAAGATGGATGCAATGCGCTTGAAGATTAGAAAGATTAGAAAATATGTTCATACCGAGGCTTGGTATCATTATGCCGTTGGATCAATTGTTACCATGGTTGCGATTATGATCGCATCTGTTTTCGCATTGAAATGTTTTACATAGTTTCAATGTACGGTTTAATTAATGAGATGCTCTGGAGAGCTATATGTTGTTAGATGAGAACTATGTATGCACTTTGGTTTTAATGTGATGATGAACTTCTATTAATTTGGACACTTAATTATATATAATGCACGCAGATGAACCGGCAATGGATGTACGGTGACAGACACACCCGCGAGTACATTAAGGGCGTGCATGAGTTTCTCGATGCGGCTGAGGAAAACAAGCAGAATGGTTTTATGTGTTGTCCATGCATTGAATGTGGGAATACGAGGTCTTACTCTAATCGGAAAATCCTTCACTCCCACCTGCTTTACAAGGGTTTCATGCCACACTATAATGTTTAGACGAGGCACGGAGAAATAGGGGTTATGATGGAAGACGGCGAAGAAGAAGAGTACGATGACAACTATGTGCCCCCTGAATACGGTGATGCTGCAACGGGGGGAGCTGGTGAAGATCAAGAGGAACCAGACGATGTGCCCAATGATGCTGCAACGGGTGAAGCTGCTGAAGATCAAGAGGAACCAGACGATGTGCCCGATGATGATGATCTCCGCCGGGTCATTGTCGATGCAAGGACGCAATGCGAAAGTCAAAAGGAGAAGCTGAAGTTCGATCGCATGTTAGAGGATCACAAAAAAGGGTTATACCCCGATTGCGAAGATGGCAACACAAAGCTCGGTACCGTACTGGAATTGCTGTAGTGGAAGGCAGAGAATGCTGTGGCTGACAAAGGATTTGAGAAGCTACTGAAAATATTGAAGAAGAAGCTTCCAAAGGATAACGAATTGCCCGACAGTACATACGCAGGAAACAAGGTCGTATGCCCTCTAGGATTGGAGGTGGAGAAGATACATGCATGCCCTAATGACTGCATCCTCTACCGCGATGCATACAAGGATCTGAACGCATGCCCGGTATGCGACGCATTGTGGTATAAGATCAGAGGAGATGACCCTGGTGATGTTAACGGCGAGCCCCCAGGAAGAGGGTTCCTGCGAAGGTGATGTGGTATGCTCCTATAATACCACGGTTGAAACGTCTGTTCAGAAACGAAGAGCATGCCAAGTTGATGCGATGGCACAGTGAGAACCGAAAGAAAGATGGGAAGTCGAGAGCACCCGCTGACGGGCCGCGGTGTAGAAAAATCGAGAGAAAGTACTGGGATGAGTTTGCAAAGGACCCAAGGAATGTATGGTTTGCTTTAAGAGCGGATGGCATTAAACCTTTCGGGGAGCAGAGCAGCAATCACAGCACCTGGCCCGTGACTCTATGTATGTATAACCTTCCTCCTTGGATGTGCATGAAGCGGAAGTTCATTATGATGCCAGTTCTCATCCAAGGCCCTAAGCAACCCGGAAACGAAATTGATGTGTACCTAAGGCCATTAATTGAAGAACTTTTACAGCTGTGGAATGGAAACGGTGTACGTACGTGGGATGAGCACAGACAGGAGGAATTTAACCTTAAGGCGTTGCTGTTCGTGACCATCAACGATTGGCCCGCTCTCAGTAACCTTTCAGGATACACAAACAAAGGATACCATGCATGCACGCACTGTTTAGATGACACTGAAAGTATATACCTGGACAAATGCAGGAAGAATGTGTACCTGGGCCATCATCGATTTCTTCCGACCAACCATCAATGTCGAAAGAAAGGCAAGCATTTCAAAGGTGAGGCAGATCACCGGAAGAAACCCGCCATGCGCACCGGTGATCACGTGCTTGCTATGGTCAATGATTTACACTACGTCATCTTTGGAAAGGGTCCCGGTGGACTAGCTGTTCCGAATGACGCTGAGGGACACGCACCCATGTGGAAGAAGAAATCTATATTTTGGGACCTACCCTACTGGAAAGTCCTAGAGGTCCGCTCCTCAATCGACATGATGCACATGACGAAGAACCTTTGCATGAACCTGCTAGGCTTCTTGGGCGTGTATGGGAAGACAAAAGATACACCTGAGGCACGAGAGGACCTGCAACGTTTGCACGAAAAAGACGGCATGCCTCCGAAGCAGTATAAAGGTCCTGCCAGCTGCGCTCTTACGAAAGAAGAGAAAGAAATCTTCTTTGAATGCCTGCTCAGTATGAAGGTCACGACTGGCTTCTCGTCGAATATAAAGGGAATAATAAATATGCCAGAGAAAAAGTTTCAGAACCTAAAGTCTCATGACTGCCACGTGATTATGACGCAACTACTTCCGGTTGCATTGAGGGGTTTCTACCGAAAAACGTCCGATTAGCCATTGTGAAGCTATGTGCATTCCTCAATGCAATCTCTCAGAAGGTGATTGATCCAGAAATCGTACCAAGGCTAAGGAGTGATGTGGCGCAATGTCTTGTCAGTTTCGAGCTAGTGTTCCCACCATCCTTCTTCAATATCATGACGCATGTCCTAGTTCATTTAGTCGACGAGATTGTCATCCTGGGGCCCGTATTTCTACACAATATGTTCCCCTTTGAGAGGTTCATGGGAGTCCTAAAGAAATATGTCCGTAACCGCGCTAGGCCAGAAGGAAGCATCTCCATGGGCCATCAAACAGAGGATGTTATCGGGTTTTGTGTTGACTTCATTCCTGGCCTTAAGAAGATAGGTCTCTCTAAATCGCGGTATGAGGGTAGACTGACTGGAAAAGGCACTCTTGGAAGAGACTCAATAATATGCAAGGACGGATATTCTTCGTCTCAAGCAAACTACACGGTTCTACATAACTCTACCTTGGTGACCCCATATGTCGATGAACACAAGAGCAGTCTGCGCCCCAAACACCCGGAGCAGTGCGACGACTGGATTGCATGTGAACACATCAAGAATTTCAGCAGTTGGTTGGAAACACGTCTCAGAGGTGACAACACTGTTTGTGATGAGTTGTACTTGTTGTCCAGGGGACCATCTTTGACTGTATTGACTTACAAAGGATACGACATAAATGGGAATACATTTTACACGATCGCCCAAGATCAAAAGAGCACCAACCAAAACAGTGGTGTCCGCTTTGATGCAGCAACCGAGAGCGGAAAGGACACATATTATGGTTACATAGTGGACATGTGGGAACTTGACTACGGACCTGATTTTAAGGTCCCTTTGTTTAAGTGCAAATGGGTCAATCTATTAGGCGGCGGGGTACAGGTAGACCCACAGTACGGAATGATAACAGTGGATCTGAAAAATCTTGGGTACACTGACGAACCGTTCGTCCTAGCCAATGATGTGGCACAGGTTATCTATGTGAAGGACATGTCTACCAAACCGAGAAAAAGAAAAGTTAAGGAAGCGAATACATCATACGATGAGCCAAAGCGCCACATAGTTCTTTCAGGAAAAAGGGACATCCTGGGAGTGGACGGCAAGACAGACATGTCAGAAGATTATGAAAAGTTTCATGAAATTCCTCCCTTCAATGTCAAGGCTGACCCAAGGGTCCTGATAAACAATGAAGATTATCCATGGTTATGGCGCAATAAGCAAATTACACAAGCGAAGAAAAAGTGAAGACTTTCTCCCGAAACTATTATGATGATACCATGCCAACTTTGTAACACACGAACATGCTACCATTGTCCGTTTTGTACATGCACATGCTATGTGGGTGAAATTATGATACCATGCCAACTTTCAACTTTTTCAGAGTTCATTTGAAATGCTTTCATGTCTTATGGTTCGGCCCTCGTAATACCATGCCCATTAGTCCCTGGCCCATGCCAACTTTCAAATTTCAACTTTCTACACCTAATGGCACTAACAGAAAGTTTATAATTTTGCTCCTCGCCCCTGGACCATGACCATTAGTCGCGGTTTGTGACACAAACCGGGACTAAAGGGTTGGTCCTCATTGCGAGCAGAGTTTAGTCCCACCTCGCCAACTGAAGGGGGCTCACACCGGTTTATAAGCCCTTCCCTCTCTGCCTTGTTGAGCTCCTCCCAAAGTGAAAATAGATGGCCTAATAGAGAAAAGTTTAACCTAAATTCATAGTGAATTTCTCTTAAATTCATAGAAATTTACTAGGAATTTAGGTTGAATTTTCTCTATAAGCGCATCTATTTTCATTTTTTAGTAAGTTAATCACAAACTTGTCATTCAAACAATTTTCAAAGAATTCAAATTTTAACTATTACAATTTGAAAACTAATGGCACTAACAGAAAGTTTATAATTTTTCTAAAACTAATGGCACTAACAGAAAGTTTATAATTTTGCTAACCTAAAAGC